>NW_015174289.1:858650-886934 GCF_001447785.1 Gekko japonicus
AGAGGACCTTAACCAAGCATGTTTTTTTAATTATTAGAGCTAAGGCCATCGTGCAGACTGAAGCATCGCCTGGGTGTTTGCCCACATTCAACTGTTCCTTTGAAAGTCTAAGTGCATCAGTCTGGATAACTTTGGCTAAGGACTTTTTAACAATGCTGAACCCTATACATATATTTGATCCTTTGTGAAGTGGCTGGGATAGAAGATGGTTTTTCCCAAATCACTTTTGTCATTTCAAGAATTCCTTCTAGAAAAGGAAAGGCTACAGTCCCTGGAGAATCAGGACAAAGTCAGCCAAAGATCTTGTCTCGGGGTTTAACATCCGTAAATGTAATCTAGATCTCTAACAATTGCGCCATCTGCACCATCTGTTCCAAGTGAAGTTGTAAGTCCTCACTCAGTGATACCAGATCACAGTCCCCAATGGTGTCATCAGGAGACAGTTCCAAAGGAATCCTGGAGCTGACCATGGGCCTGCAATTCTCTTTGTCTTTGGAACCATGGGGTATCAGTCTTGAACAAGGACTCCAGTACACAGGTGCCTGTGGCCATTACATCATCTGGCTCAACAGTTCCATAAATGATTCCAACCATCCGGGATAGCATCAAGGAGGGTGACAGCAAGGATATTGTTGCCATGGTTCCGAAGGAGCCTACTGTAGGGCAGAAGGTCTTGCAGTGTGATTTGCAGGTGTCTTGACTGCTGGCGGTAGTTCCCATACTGATGGGGAATGTGCTGGTGACAGGCATATGGGAGATGAAGTGCATGTAGTAGTCAGTCCACTAACCTCTACACCTGTGTTTGGAGCTGGTTCCTTCGGATCTGATTTTCTTGGTTCCAGGTGTTTTGCCAGATCTGCGACTTCTGCTTCGACGTCCACTTGTGTTTCTTCGGCAGTTCTGAAGATGAACTGTTTGGAGCATTTTAAGCCTTCCCAGAACATCTATGACTTGGGTCCAACTTTGGAACCGAGTGAATTGAAACCACTGATGGAGTATGAGAAGCACGGCCAGAGACAGGTTTAGGTGTTGAGAAAATAGGCTGTTGTACCAGGGCAGATGTTTTTGCTGCCAGGTTAGATGATGTAGATATAGCCTTTTCCCACAAAGCAGCTTTAAGTCGGGAGGCGCAGTTGGCCCTGGCCTTTGGGGTAAACTGCTGGCAGATTTTACATGCCAATACGTTATAGCCCTCACCCAAACACAGTAAACAAATGGAGTGCTCATCAGTTCTCATCATCTTTGTAGAACAAGAAGAGCATTTCTTAAAGAGTGACATCTTTTTGAGGAAAAAAATGATAGGCTAGCTAAGAAGTGTTCTACTCAAGGAACAGCAAAGAGAGAACTGAGGGAATGTGGAGCCCCTCCCTGGAGCACGTGACTGTTAGGCGGGAAAACTGCTCCAACAGCTCCAGTCGGGAGGGGCTCCTCCTGCTTTGTTAGTAGGCTAATCTTCTGGTGGCTGGCCTGTGCACCTGTGCATTACCCATGTGGGACTGAACAGGACAATGAGTATGAACTTAGTACTGACAGCTCTGGCATCAGAATGTAGATTTTGAAATACAGGTTTCTGCACAGTAGATTCTGATTAATCAGCCATTGCCTAAGAGGGTCTCTGAAGGGAAGGATCCATAGTTCATTGGCAGAACATTTGCTTAGAATGCAGAAAGTCTTACATTAAATCCCTGGCATCTCCAGTTAAAAGGAATAGGTAGTTGGTGATGCGAAAGACCTCCACCTGAGAACCTGGAGATCTGCTCTCAGTCTGAGTAGACAATACTGACCTCGTTGCCAGTGGTCTGATTGAATATAAGCAAGTTTTATGTGCTAATGCATTCAAGGGGTCTTCCAAAATGCTGCCATAGCAGATGAGGAATAAGTGAGTAGGAAGCTGTGACTCATACTTCTTGAGCATGCATGCACAGTCAAGACTGAGCCTCTGAGGAGAGAGGACTTTCACACTTTAAAAACTGACTCTTGCTTTTTCTGAATCTAAGTTCTGTGCAAGAACAAAGCCCATGGGGATGATTCAAAGAGACCATGAAGAAGAACAATAATTACTGCAGAATGATAATTATTGTAGAATGATGAAAGTCTGAGTTTACTACAACTGTAAAAATCTAGAATGCAAATCAATAATTTTTAAATCCTAAACTATCTTTGACATAAGTGATTGACTATGAACATAACAACTCATTTTTATAATTCTAAAAACTTTCCCTGAAAATTTTTCATTTATCTTTTACACTGAAACAGCTGTGAACATTTAGGATACAGTAAGCTAAATACAAATAAAGATTCTTAGTTGTTCATTGCTAACAATTTGGTTCTCTTAGTTGAATTTGTTGTAAAAGGAATTCGGAAATTATGTTTCCTTTTACTGTTGTAAAGACTACTTAAACAGCAAGCCTGCAAGTAGATAATGATTTATGCCATAGCTTCAACCACTTACATGTTACTTGCAATGAAGAAATTATTGTGTAATTTGTGCATAGTTTAACATGTTCTGTTAAGAAATGGGGGGTATTTTGACCATGGAAGCCATAGGAAAAAATGGTTTACCCATTCTACAGACACCAAACTCTTGTTATGCTTTCTCCCTGATGAACTGCAGTGCCTTGCAGTCCCTCTCTTTCCTCCCTCTGCCTTTCTTAAGGCTGAGGTTTATCACAAGGGTAAAGGGGGTCATTCTGGCCCCCAATAGACTTGGCTTGAAAGTGAAAATACTATGCATAATCATATTTGGGTTCTCTAGTGAGCTCAGCAAATATTGAAAAATGATATTAGCACTGTTTCCATGTATAAATAGATGGACTATTACCTACTATCTCCATTTCGTAGGAAGGGAGCAAATAGTAAAAACTAATTTCCCCCCCAAAATTCATTTCTATAGATATTTGTTGTGCAAAAATCATCACATTTCCATCGTTGGGGTTTTACACCACTTTTGGAATTGGGGGTTTAAATTACCCTGAGGGAAACCAGTGTTTGCAACCTGAATTGTTGTGTTATATAGTACAAGCAGGTAAAAGCACTGTGTTTGTGCTCTGTCAAAGTTCCCCCTATGTCCATAGACACATGGAAAAGCTCAAATTGAACAGTATTGCAATTTTGGAAATTGGGGTCATTCTATCCCCCTGGCAGACAAGCCTGGACATGCTTGAAGGTATCCTCTGAACTTCTTCACATTTTTCAGACTTGAAGGAGCCATTCAGCCTGGAACTTTAGATGACCCCTTAGTAGCTAATGCCATGACTGAGTGAGCTATCAGGTTTCCACTGAACTGATTGTTTCCCTTTGTTGAACCTATTTAAATTCAAATATCTGAGGCTTGAAATTCAAAACTCCTCTGAACAACAATGAAAGAACTGGCAGCCCAGGGTACTTCTCAGTCATTTGAACCAGTGATTACTCAACATGCCCTGGAAGAGCTTCAGAATATATTTTAAAATTATATATTTAATGGTGGGATCAATTTGACCCCATTTACGTTTCTGTGGGGTTTTGATGTTTTCAATGATGGGTATTATTGACCCCAATTTCAAATTTTACTCTTCTTTTTCAAGCATTGCTGAAGATAGTTATTCTTGAGGCCTGATTTTCTTCTTAGTAGCTAATGCCATGATTGAGAGAGCTATCAGGCTTCCATTATTTTTGCTAAAATATCGGAGTCTCTTTGATCCCATTCCAAAGTAGTACAGTAGTTTTTTCCTCCTTGGAAGCATTCTTGTTTCATCTTTGTCTGAGTTTTGTTTCAGATTGCTACAATCCCAATCCTATTACACTGCTTATTGGATGCCCCATCCTATTGACAACACTGGCTTGCACTATATAATCTGCCTTGAGTCTTAGTGAGAAAGGTGGACTATACATAACAAAAACCAAGTCAATAAATAATTGAAGTTGAGAACTTAACAAGTATTGGTACAGAAAATTATCTCATATTTAATATTCTTAAAAGCGCTGTATGAAAGATGTAAGCAAGAAGCTATAAATGTCCTTATATAAACATACTTTTATGGAACACAACTGTTTCAACGCAAACAATATCTATTGTCTGTTACCATCTGATCAGTGACAGATCCTAAGGGAATGTGGATTCTCCTTAGCTGCGAATTGTCCCTTTATCTGTGATATTACTTGTTAGGGGATTTTCAGAGGTTTTTGCCAACAGTAAATGACAATTACATTTTAGGTATAATTATTTTGATATTTCATCTGTTTCTTTGAAGTGTTATCCAACTACCTGCTAGGCATAATGTTGTACAAAAAATTAAGTTGGGGAATTGGGAACCCATCAAATCACAGCTCAACAGGAAATACAAAGAGAATGTTAATACTTATTTGACCATAGGAAATCATTGGTCAATCTGAGATTGTCATGTGATCCTTAGTGCTACCTCCGAAGTTGTAAACTGGGCCAAAGTTCCAACTCTAAACTATTTTAGCATCTTTTTGGGAAAAGGCCTTTTATCTAAGGAACAGGTTATACATTATCTAACCTGTTTTGAAGGGGGGGGGGAGCCTGAGCTCTACTATGTTAGAAAATTTCCAGCCAGTCTCCAATCTTCCAGTCTTGGATAAGGCGCTAGAGCAAGTTGCAGCCTCTCAGCTCCAGGGTTTTTTGGGAGGTTTTTTGGAAGAGACCAATATTTTGAACACATTTCAATTTGGTTGATGACTTCTATCAAGAACTAGACAGGGGAAATGTGACTCTGCTAGTTTGGCTGGATTTCTCAGCGGCATTTGATACTATCGGCCACAGTATCCTACTGAGCTACCTCTCAACACTTGAACGAAAGGGTGGTTTGAGTCCAACTGGGGGGGGTGTTGGTCTCAGAAGATAGTGTTGGGAGATTCCTGCTCTGCCTCATGGCCATTAACCTGTGGGGTGCTGCAGATTTCCATCTTTCCACCTATTTAATATCTATATTATTATCCATTATTTAAAATCTATATGAAGCCACTGGGAGCGGTCATCAGGAGGTATGGGCTCCAACATCACCAATACGTGGATGATGCCCAGCTCTACCATTCTTTTCCACCTAATTCTGAGGATGCTGTTAATGTTCTGAACTGGTGCTTGGAGTCAGTAATGGGCTGGATGAGGATGAACAAACTGAAACTTAATCCTGACAAGACAGATGTTCTCTGGGTTAGTAGAAAGGCAAACCAGGGATGTGGAAATCTCCCTTCTTGGATGGGGTTACACCCCCTTGAAAAACCAGGTTCACAGCTTCGGAGTGTTACTCAACACAGCAGTCACCTTAGAAACCAGGTGGCTGCAGTGGTTTAGAGTGTTGTTGCCCAGCTTTAGCTGATGTGTCAACTGAGTCCATTCCTGGGTCAGTCAGATCAGCTATAATGATCCATGCCTTAGTTACATCTAGACTGGATGACTGCAATATGCTCCACTTGGGACTACCCTTGAAGAGTGTTTGGAAACTGCAGCTAGTGCAGAATGCTGCTAGACTGCTGGTTGGGGCCATCTATCAGGAGCATATCTCCCCAATACTACAGCAATTACACTGGCTACAGATCCAAGCCCAATTCATTGTGTTGGTTTTGTAAATCCCTACATAGCTTGAGACCAGGATATCTGAAGGACCATCTTCTCCCATATTTACCTAACCCAGAATAAAGATAGTGATGAGATGCCCATCAATTAAAGAAGCTTGTTTGGTGGGTATGCAACAGGGGGCCTATTCCATGGTAGCTCCAAAATTATGGACAAACCTCCATGAAGAGGTGTACCAGGCCCCCTCACTGTCAATCTTCAGGAGGCAGTTGAAGACAGTTTTATTCAGGACTGCATCTTGATTGATTTACCTCTTATTATTTCCAACCCTAATTGGAGTTTTTAAAGTGTTTATGGGTTTTATAATAGTTGTTTTTATTTTGTTTTTATAGTGTTTTATTAGCAGAGGTCATTTCGGGGGGGGACGCGAGGGAACACAGTTCCCCCGGGTGAGGTGCAGGGGGCGGGGCACATGATGAAGCCCCACCCCCTGCTTCTGGCTGCCCCGCTTCCAGCCCTCATTCAGCCAGGAGGAGGCAGGAGAAGAGGGAGGTAAGTTGCTTCCTCCCCGCCTCTCCCCACCCCTGCCTGCCTGGGGCCAGGGAGGGCCTTGGCGGGGCTTCCTCGCACTTCCGCCGGCCTTGCAGGTCCACCGCCGGGCCCCTGATGTCAGGGGGTGTGGTATATGCTAATGAGTTATGCTAATGAGTCCCCCTAGCTCTTTTTCTACAAAATGACCCCTGTTTATTAGTATTGTAAGCTGTCTTGAGTTCCAGAAGGGAGAAAGGTGGCTAATAAAAGTTTTAAATAAATATCCTAGCCTAGCAACAGTTTTTTGAATTGAGAACCAGCTCAGTACAGCACTATAAATACAGAGCTCAAGTAGAGTAGGTTTACTTTGGTTTTTTCCTGAACTCTCTGTTTAAGAGATGCCTACTTCTCCCTGTGGTTTACCATTAAAAATAGATGTATCAGTTGAAATGCTCCATACAATGTTTAATGCTGCAAGCTTAAAGTTACCACATGCACCTACCAGCACTGTATGTTACTCATCTACATGCAGTGGACAGAGGAAGGTTGAAAAGAGAGAGATGCTTGTTCAGTGCCATCCTAATCCCCCCCCCCCAATGAGTGGTACCTGAAGTACCACACTTTGTATGGAACAGCTGCAGCTAGTATTCTCTGAGCAACACACAGAGGAGTACTTTTAGTAAAAATGCACATGACTATCTGCTAAAAGGGGGGGTTCCAACTCCCAAATGAGCAACTAATGACACATATTTTCATTATCATGTTATGACTTTGTCTTTATTAACCTCAAACATTCCATGAAAAATATGACACAAAGATGAGAAAACAGCAAGCAATAAATGGACAGAACACAGTAAAGCAAAAACTTACACCCAACTATCTTCATCTCTGAGCCATTAAGAAAGGGGAGAGAATGAAGGGAAAGTAAACAAACAGCCAGGACAATTTAGACAAGATAACAAAATAAAACTCACAGTTAAAAGATGATAAATGCACTTTTCATCAGACACTCAAAATAAAAGACTGAATTTTTTGAATGAGGTAAAGAGAAAGGATGTTATTGGGAAAACAGACAAACTTGCTTGCTTAGCAGACTGCTACTCAATTCATGTTTACCCATTTGATATATACCCAGAACCAATGCAGTGTTTTAGGCAATCCCATGAGTTTGGACTCATCCCTTGGAAAGCTTTCTCCCCTTATTTTCTTTGAACCGCAGATTACCATGTCACATGACAAAGATGTTTTTAAATGTCCCTCATTCTTAAAAGTAATTTTCCATGTTGCAAGAGCTGATTCTGTCTTAAACACAAATGTACAATTGTACAATGCACCCTTGCACACACGTTTCTAACTGCAGGATTCTTTGGACTCTGTGCAGCGTTTGGAAGCAAGCAGAACACACACCTTTCACAGCTGTTGTTTTACATAACAGATATACTCTTATTTATTAGGATTTTAGAAGAAAAAAATGAATCCTTACTGTGAAAAGAGCAATATTACCCTCATTATCATGGTCTTCTTTGATTACTAACCAACAAGAAGCAAGTTTTTGAGATTTAAAGGTTTTGAGATTTAAAGGTTTTGAGATTTAAACAAAACGTGTTTTGTTTCTAAGAGGTTTCTGCAGAGCTCTGTGCATGAAGTTCCTAATGATTTATTCTGCGCAGTTAGGGCTGTTAACTCCTACTGAATTCAAAGTCCAACTATATACAGAATTGCACCCTTAGATGACTAGATCAGGCAATACCACAAATGGACAAATGATAGCTAGAGAAGAACGGTGCTATGTCACAACTGCTCAGTATTACCAGTAATATTATTGACTTATTCTGGGCCTTATTTTATTGACCAATCACAATGAAAAGAATCCTAATCTTAGATTTCTATGTTTAACAAATGCATAGTTAATCTTTTCAAAATAAGATACTATAGGAAAGAAAAATATATGCAGTATATACAAGGTCTCCATCCAAATTGTTAGGAAATATAATCCCTATATATGCTTCTCATACTAACACTTTCAGAGGGAAGAAACCCTGGAGTCTCTGTGTTGGAAGGAGCCTCTGGCGGGTCAAAATAATTTGAGTTAGTACTGTTAGATCTGTTTTCCTCTTTAATGGAAGGAGAAGGCATAGGTTTCACCTTCACTTTCATTTTCATCAGAACCTCATTGAGGGACATGCCTCCAAGTTTCCTTTCCTGATAAGGACTCACAAAGAAGTTGGTTCTGAAGAAATGATCAGCCTTCCAGTATTTCATTCACAGGTTGTGATGGATGACTGGACTGAGGACTGTATAGTGTCCAGGCTGGCATCTGTCTGAGAATTCAGAGACTCTCTTGACCTTGAGATGATTCTGCCTATGACTAAACTGGTCAGACTAACCTGCAGATGGAAGTTCTGGAGAAAAAACCCCAGAAGAGGCAGAGCCTGCCCTGATGAGCATCAGACCTGAGGAGTACATGGGCCTTTTTGAGGAAGAAGTTCTTCCTGTAGATATGGTCTCTGAGGGCATTGTTGCTGTCCTTGGGTAGAATAGCACCTGAAATGAAGTCAGCTACCAGCCATCCCCCAGTTAAACATTCAGGGCTTTCCTAGAAGGGGAGGGACAAGAGTAAATCTTTTGCATAGGAGCTCAGGTTCAGGCTCCTCTCCTCATCCAGAGAAGACCATGGCTCCCAGAGCCTCACCAAAAGAGTCTGGAAAGGGGACTGAAGATGCAATGTTCCAGATGTCCTGAGCTGACAATGGAGTGGCTACAGCTGCAGAATTTAGGCCTGTAGAAGAAGCCAGCCCAAAAGAAGAAATATACTCTCCTAACCATTCTCCTGCTCTGAAGCCATGGAGTCTGAGGCACAGTGAATCTGAATGGCCAGAGGGGGCAGAGTATCAGGATCTGGAGGCAGAGTATGAGGCTGAGTGAAGGCTTTGTGTGCTGCTAGACTAGAAGTGCTTGCAGTGCACCTAGGCCTGCAGGAAAAAAGGCCCTTGTGGTGTGTCAGAGCCAGAGCTTTGGTACAGAGGAAGGCTGTCTGTCTACTCACTGTCCTCACTGGAACTTTGATGTGTATGTGGTAGTAGGGGGGGACAGCAGCAGAGGAAGCGGCATTTATTGGACCTATAACATCTTTCTCCCCACAGACTCCATCCCACAGAGGGATGACTGGGTCATTGCCCCCCAGTTGCCTGCCTGAATTAGCCCACAGTTGTGGGAGAGAGTATGTGTGTGTGAGTGTGTGTGTGGGTGAATGCATAGGTGGTGTTGATATGTGCCAGGGCCTTTGGCCAAGATATGTGGAGGGCATCAGAATACCGAAGCTGGACATGGTTTTAACTGGGACCCAATTAGGGTTGCCAAGTGTGGCCTCGCAACTGGCAGGAGATGGGGGAGCTAGGAACTTACAGGTAGGGGAGGTAGAAACTTACAGGTAGGCAGAAGGATCAGCATTCACAGTGCAGTGACGTCACTCAAGCATTCACCCAAATGTTTATGCTTTGATAATAGAGTTTGGGGTGGATACTACAGAGTTGCCTGCCATGATGATGTCTCTTCCAGCTTGTGTAGGAAGTTGGGTCATCACATCAAGGATGCTGATCACACCCCCTCCATTTTGCTGGCCAGTAACCTCCCACCAAACTGCTGAGGGGCAGTGGGCAGTAGTGATAAGCTGTAATATGGCATCCTTAAGTACAAAGAAGGACCAGCTGTCCACTCATTGCCTCCACTGGAACTTTGGCGTGGGTGAAGGAAGCAGTAGAGCAGCAATCAGTGTTTGCTGGGCCAATGGCAGCTGATTCCTGGAAGGACATGGAATGGTGGAGCTGGTGATGGTTTTTGCTTCAGGCCCTTCTCACACAGGACCTTTAATGTGGGGGAGGTCTGGCTGCCTGCTCAGTTTTCCTGCCACGTTGGGGGGGGGCAGATGACCAGTGGAGCCAATGGCGTTGTCTGGGCAGTGTGGCAGCAGGCCCCTAAGGTTTTTATGCAAACTCACCTTTCGGTGCTGCTACAGGTAGCTACTTTTGCTAAAGCAATTTTCTTTCTTTCTTTTTTGTCCCCACCACCACTATCAAGAAGCAGGGAGTGGTGGTGGGGGTGCACTGTCAATTTATTCAGATGATTCGGAATGGTAGCTCTAGGAGGGACAACTGTGGAAACTTGTTCAGTCATAGAGTTGACAGATATGGACGGGGGGGGGGTTCCACCTCTGATAGTGAAAATCTTTTTCAAAACAATTTCATATGCCTGCCCATGGAGCTAGGAGGAGGCACAAGTCATGGTAAGGATAACTTCCTCCACCAAGAAATAACTGCCCAAAATTACAAAGTGCTTTTGAAATTCCCCTTAATTTTAAATGCCATCCAGCAAGAGGGGTGTCTTTTAAAAAACACACCATAAGTCATAGCTCCCAGAATGAGTTTTGTGGTCCTTTTTTGTTGTTGTTCAGTCGCACAGTCGAGTCCGACTCTTCGCGACCCCATGGACCAGATCACGCCAGGCCTTCCGGTCTTCCGCCGTCCTCTGAAGTTTGCTTCATGTTCGTTGCATCTATGACACTGTCTTTCCACTGGCCTTAATCCAAGGTTAAGAAATGATGTGGAAGGGTTATATTAGCCAGGAACCAAAGGACCGCATCTATAAGTGTCATAGTGTCATAGATGCGGTCCTTTGGTTCCTGGCTAATATAACCCTTCCACATCATTTCTTAACCTTGGATTAAGGCCAGTGGAAATGTACTCTAATATAACCAACAAAAAGGATCCTTCACTAATTCAAATATAATAATTCCCATAGATTGTAGCCAGAGATTCCCCAGCCTAAAATAATCTTTTCCACTAACCACTGTTTTGTGCATTTTGCTCCAAATACTATTCCATCCCCCTTACCCCCCTTTCTTTCATCCTACCAGAAGAGATGTAGGTTGTCATCAAATATCATCAGACCTATACATAATCTATAAAATGTTTAATAAAGAGAGTATTTTAAAGTATTTTTTAAAAATATAGCTTTTGACAAAGTATTCTTACACAATAAAAGTAAACACAGTTTGCAGTTAAATCACTGAAACTTGTTATCAGGAAATACAGAAGGAAAATACTGCTTATTTTACTAACCTATCATGAGTTACAATTATCAATATTAAAAAGCTGAATGAAGAGCTGAATGGAGCCTTTAATCCCCCCGTTAGTGGTAATCTACTTACCAGGCATGATGACATCTGGAAAACCTATTTTTCTGGTAATAGCCACCCCTCTGTTAAAGATCATAGGGTATTCCCTGCGAATCTGCTCCATTTCTCCACGAAGCAGCTGAAGAGAAATTATAAGTCCTGCAAGAAAGAAATACAATTTTTTTAAAAAAACATCAGCCTCACAACCAAATTGATAAAAAACCTGTTTGCTAGAAAACAATTTATATGGAAAAAGTACATTATTGTTAAACAATGAAAATTGTTGTTATATGAATTTATTTCTGGAACCTACAATGGACAGTAGTACGGAATACAGTTTCCTCTCCAACCTAATACTTTGGTGGCAGAGAGTCAGAAGCTGAAACCTCCAAAGTTATCCAAATACCAAAACAGAAGGACAACTTGAATGGAGTTTGAGCAAAGGAGTAAACAATGTCTATGATTCTGATCACAACTGCCAGAATGACATATGCTCAATGTTGGAAACAAGATAAGGTCCCTGAAATTGGGGAATGGATTAAAACACTTCTTTTTATGGTTGAAATGGATAAAATGACAAGGAAACTTAATAATTTGGAAGCAGAAGAATTTTTTGCAGACTGGAAAGACTTAAAAGAATATTTGGAGAAATACTGGGATGTAAAGGACGATCTGTTATGCTTTGATAATTATTGAAAAGTAAAGGATAGTTGAAAAAAGATAAATGTATAAGAATACAGTTGAAAGATAAGTTACCTATAGATGTGAATAATGAGAAAGGGAGGTATGAAGAGAATTTAAGAATTGAGTTGGAGGTTGGAGCACTGTGGGAAGCCAAAAGGGGGGGGGAGAGGAGGAAAGGATGTATAATAATATAAGTTTTGATGTATGTTTGACTTTTTTATTATATCCTAATAAATGGTTTTTGGGAGAAAAAACAATGTCTATGATTCTATGAATGTGGAGAGGCATGAGAAACTGCACAAGCTGGGGAGAGGAGGGAGAATTTGAAAACTGACTCCCTCCTGATTCCCCCATCCAGGTTCTATAAACCTTTGGAGGACTGACATGGCTGATCTCCCCTCAGTGTTCCCCCATTTTACTAACTCTCAACTTTCTGTACTCTTGAAGCATATGTAGTCTTCATCAGGTCAATCTCCCCCCTCCCTTTCGGTTAATTTACAAAGTCATATTTTCTGCATACCTGGGAATTCTCCCAAGACTGTGGCCTGATTTTGTTGCTTTCATTATTAGCATGGGCCTATCTACTATACTGTTGATACAGTAACAAGCTGGAGGCCCACAAACAATCATAGGAGGCAACAATTAGCAAATACCCCTCCCCCAAGATGTCCTTCTTTAAATTTTCAGGGATTTCAGGATGCTAATTCCTCCCTTTCCCCTTTAATTATTAATTGCTACCAATGATCTGTGAAGGCATGTACAGAGACTTGATTTTTCTTTATACATGCACGTGTATTCATGCACAGGTCCCCGGTTTCAATTGTAAAGTGAACACTCGTTGGCACAGCTACGATGTATATGTACCCACTGTAATATGCAAATAGAGCTAATAAGTGGGAGTGTGCATTCGGCTTCCTAGAACTGGAAAAAAATACTGAATAAATGCCTTGTCGGTATTTATTCAGTATTCCTAAACTGAATGCAAATTCAGAAAACTTTTTGGCAACCAAATACAGTTTTGTGAATTTATTAATCTATTCGACCTTTTCGGCTTTCAGTTAGCTGAATGCCGACTTCCCTCCCTCTGTGGCTTCCCTAATCAATTTCACTCCCCACCAGTCAGCTGTTAGGTGTAAGCTATTTAAACCTAACAGCCGACAGGCTGGTGGGAGTGAAACTGACCAGGGAAAGCCTCCTCTCTCTGATTTCCCTACTCCAGCTTCCCCAGGGCTGCTGGAGAAGCGCAGGCAGAGATTGCAGCCATGTTTAAATGCTCTTCTTTCCCTCCCAGAGTTTGGGGAGGGAAAGAAATGCATTTAAACGTGCTTGCCATGTCTCTGCCTGCCCTTCTCCAGCCACTCCACAGCCATGGGACAACTGGAGAAGGAGGGTCAGCTGGGGAAGCCGAAGGAAGCCAATGGAAACATGCCTCCTTCCCTCCCTGAGCCTCTCCGCCATTGTGGAGAGACTCAGGGAGGAAAGGGAAAGTCAGCGCAGGCATGTTTAAATGCCTTTCTTTCCCTCCCTGAGTTTGGGGAGAGAAAGAAAGGCATTTAAACATGCCTGCACTGACTCTGCCTGCCCTTCTCCAGCCACCCCATGGCTTCCGGGCAGCTGGAGAAGGGCAGGCAGGGAGCCCAGGCATGTTTAAAATGCCTTTCTTTCCCTCCCCAGTAGTGGAGAAGCTCAGATAGGGAAGGCAGGAGGAGGAGGCATGCTTGCATGTCCTCCAGCTACCTCAGGGGCAGCTAGAGAAGGGAAGGCAGCGGGAGGAGGCTTTCCTTCATCACTTTCACTCCCATGGCCTGTCTGCTGTTAGATTTAAATGGCTTAAACCTAATAGCTGACTGGTGGGGAATGAAATTGAGAACCTAAAAAGGTTAGTCAAGGATAGAAGAGGGCCAACTCTAAAAATCATACCAAAATATACATATATTTATTACACACAAATTAAAATGACAAAGAAGGGCCCATTCATACCTCACCAACAAATATATACATAAAAACATACAAGGGCTAATGAAGTAGACCTAACGCGTTTCGGCCTTTACAGGCCTTCCTCAGAGGTCTAATACATATAGAACATATAGGCTGATATATAAAAATATAGGCAATCATACATATCCAAAATATGCAATAAAGACCAGAGATCAATTGTTCCAAAGTATAGCCACTGGGCAAGGAAGAGAAATACAAAAATACAAATGAAGCCTCCAGTGTAATCACATGTCCAGTAGCCCTTCTCTCTGGTCTACTATATATTCTTCTAAGATTGTACAGCCAACTGTTCCCAATGAAGGTTCCTTAAGTTAAAAGCAGTGGGTTTTATATGTTTACTGATTGTGACTATGTACTTGTCATATTTTATGTCAATTTTATGTACCTATTTTACCCCTTTGGCATTCTCTGTTGGTCAAGACTTCGGTCATATAGACCCATAATAAATTGAATTGAATTGAATAATACATACGGGGGGGGGGTAAATATTTTGGATAAGAAATACTAAAAAATAGGGGTGGGCATACTCTGCAGACTCTCAGAATCAAACTACTATGGTCAATTTCCAGGACTCACGTTTTGATCAGAGAAAATGTTTTGGTTTTGCCCATCTCAAAAATATCATCAATCAACATTCCAACTTTCATCAGTTTCTCATCCATGTTGATTTGTGGGCCCAGTATTCCGATTTAAAGCAGCTAACAAACCATCTTCAGCACAGAGCTGTTTTAATCTGTTTGAAGGCAAATAGCCATGCTCTTGCTTCCAAGGATATCTGTCTAAATTCTGCCCGTAATATGATGTTTGACATGCAGCAGGGAATATTCAATACTTTCCTTAAGAATTGGGCTAGTGGTTGGTCGATATTATCAGAAATAGCTTTCACCCAAATAGCTAAACTGTAAAGAATGAGGGGAGGCACTTTCAAATTGAAGGCTTGCACCGCCCCAAGAATATACTCCCTCCCTTATTGTGGAAGAGCCTATTTATGGTGCTTGCACAAGGTTTTCCTTCATTAAGCGCTGTTCTAAATTGGGGAGGTCCAAGACAGATCTGCCAAGAACAGAATCCCCAAACAGAAGAAGGCCTTATAGAATCATAGAATCACAGAGTTGGAAAGGGCCATACAGGCCATCGAGTCCAACTCCCTGCTCAATGCAGGATCAGCCTACAGTATATCCCTGACAAGTGTTTGTTCAGACACTGCTTAAAGACTCCCATTTAGGGGGAGCTCACCACCTCCCCAGGCAGCTGATTCCACTGTTGAACAACTCTTACTGTACAAAAGTTTTTCCTAATATCCAGCTGGTACCTTCCCGCCCTTAATTTAAACTCACTATTGTGAGTCTTATCCTCTGCTGCCAACCAGAACAGCTCCCTGCCCATCTCTGACAGCCCTTCAAATACTTAAAGAGAGCAATCATGTCCCCCCTCAACTTCTTCTTCTCCAGACTAAACATTCCCAAGTCCCTCAGCCTTTCCCAATCATTCCCAAGTCCCAATCATCCTCATCGCTCTCCTCTGCATGCACTCCATTCTGTCCACATCCTTTTTGAAGTGAGGCCTCCAGAAATGCACATGATACTTCAGGTGTGACCTGACCAATGCAGTGTACAGCGGGACTATGACAGCGGGACTTGTGATTTGGATGTTATGCCTCTGTTGATACACCCCAAGATTTCATTAGCTTTTTTTGGTCACTGCATCACATATTTAATTTTCAGTCCACCCTTACCCCCAAGATCTTGTTCACACACACTGCTACTCGGAAGTGTATCCCCCATCCAGTATGCATGTTCCTCATTTTTGTTACCCAGATGTAGAATGCAGCACTTATCCTTGTTAAGTTGCATCTTGTTCACATCCACCCACTTTTCCAGCATGTTCAGATCTCACTGAATTCTATCTCTATCTTGTGGTGTGTTCGCTGCTCCTCCCAATTTAGTGTCATCTTCAAATTTAATGAGTAGTCCCTCCACACCCTTATCCAGATTATTTATAAAAATACTGAAAAGTACTGGACCCAGAACCGACCCCTGTGGCACCCCACTGGACACCTCCCTCAATTCAGATGAAATGCCACTGACAACTACTCTCTGAGTGTGGTTCTCCAACCAGTTCCCTATCCACCTAACCATCCTAGAGTCCAGTCCACAGTCTATTTCATCAGAACATCATGGGGAACCCTGTCAAAAGCTTTACTGAAATCCAGGTAAACAACATCAACAGTATTCCCTCAATCCAGTAAGCTTGTCATTTGATCAAAGAAGGACATGAGGTTGGTCTGGCAGGACCTGTTGGGGACTAATCCGTACAGACTTCCCCAGATCAACTACCTCTCTGTACATGTCAACCAACAGGCTGGATGCCTTACCTTGCATACTACCATCTCTAAATGAGCCTGTTCGCTTCTTCAGGTAAAAAAGCGAGGCAAAATAGGCATTGAGCCTTTCTGTCTTCTCTCTGTCCTCTGTCAGAGTTTCTCCATTATCTCCCAACAGTGGGCCCATCACCTCTTTTATCTTGCGTTTGCTCCTCACATATCTGAAGAAGAGTTTCTTGCTGTAGCAAGCCTCCCTGGCCAGCTTAAGCTCTCTGTGAGCTTTGGCCTCTCTGATGGCTGATCTACAGTGCCTAGCAATCCTCAGATACTCTTCTTTAGAGGTATGTCCTTGCCTCCATTTCTTGAGCATTTCCTTTTTCTCCCTTAGCACATCACACAGTTCTCTGTTCATCCACATTGGCTTCTTGGATCCCCTACCATGTTTGCTTCTTGTTGGAACAGTGACAGCTTGAGCTTGCTAGAGCTCTTGTTTTAGGAGAGCCCACCCTTCACTTGCTCTTTCCTTTCCAGCAGTCTTGCCCTTGGAATGATTCTCATCATACCTCAGAGTTTATTAAAGTCTGCCTTACTGAAATCTAACTTATATGTGTGGTTACAAACATCGTTGGTACCCCACAGCAAAAAGAATTCTGGCAGGACGTGATCACTTCCCCCTAAGGTCCCCACCACCTTCATCCCATCTACCATCTTTTGCCTTTTGGTCAATATTAAGTCGAGTATGACCAAGCCCCTCATAGCTTCCTCCACCATTTGATGAAGGAAGTTGTTGTCCAGACAGGTCAGGAAGTTGTGTGACTGTGGACGCTTTGCAGAATTTGTCTCCCAGCACACATCAGGAAAGTTGAAGTCACCCATAACTACCAGGTCATGTTGTTTGGATACACTGTCAAGCTGTTCAAGGAGAGCAGCATCCACCTCTTTGTCCTGGTCAGGAGGTCTGTAGCAGACGCCAACCACAATACTGTTTGTCCTTCCTTCCCTTATCCTCACCCAGATACTTTCAACTGGGCTGTCGCTCTCTCCCTGCAGCATTTCCTGACAAACTCTCTCTTCACATATGGCGCCACTCTGCCTCCTCTTCAATCCTTTTGGTTTTTCTTGAACAAGTCATATCCATCCACTACTGCATTCTTGTCATGTGAATCATCCCACCAAGTCTCTGTGATTCCTACTAAATAATATCCCTCTGTCTGCATTAGAAGCTCAAGCTCTTTCTTCTTATTACCCAAGCTGTGAGCATTGGTACATAGACACCTCCATTAGACCCAGGTGGGCCTCTGTTGTTTGCTCCCCTTCATTTAAATCCCTATGTTGGTCATCTCCTTCCACTTGTGGTGTCAGTTTAAAGCCCTCTTGACGAATCTCTCCAGATTTCTGCCATAAACATTCTTCCCTGACCTCGACAGGTGAAGACCATCGTGTGCTAGTAGGTTGTCATCCAGAAAAACCTAGCCTGTGATCCCAGAATCCAAATCGCTCCTGCTGGCACCACCAAAGCAGTCAGTGGTTCACCTCCATTATCGTCTATTCCCATTGTATTCCTCTTCCTATCACAGGAAGGATCGAAGAGGACACCACCTGTGCTTCCATTCCCTTCAGCTTCCTCCTAAGAGCTTCATAGTCAGCCTTAATGTTTTTGATGTTGTTCACAGCCGTGTCGTTAATTCCCACATGGACCATCACAAATAGGTAATGGTATGTAGGTTTGATGAGTTTAGGGATCCTCTCTGTAATATTTTTAACTTTCGCCCCTGGCAAGCAACACATCTCTCAGGCCAGGGGGTCAGGCCTGGACACATGATGTTCCATACCCCTCAGCAGTGAGTCACCTATGACCAACACCTTTCTTTTCCTTCCAGTGCCATTTCTTTGTATCTCCCTGTCCTTCCCCCTCTGTCTCCTTTGCGTTTGTGATACTTCCACTGGCAGTGTTTCCATTTCTGCCTCCACCGCAAGGGCCTGGAATACATTCCTCAGTTCTAATGGCACAGAGTGCCATCTCACTCGACGCCTTAGGGGTCCTGCTGCAGCATTCTGAGGAGTCTTGTTAGGGCAGTCAACCACACTGTTGTTGCTTTGACTGGTCTCTCCTTCCCTATGCAGGACATCAAGTCTTCTGTTAATGAACTCAACCCCTTCCTTGATCTCATGGAGAGTAATAATCCTTTCCTCTAGGCTTCGAACGTTCTCCTCTAAGAGTCCTATCAACTTACACTTCTGACAAGTGTAGTCCATCTTGTCCTCAGGGAGGAAGACAAACATGACACACTCCCCACAGGTGACTGGAAACGGTCTGTGAGCATTCATCATCTCTTCCCCAAGTGGATTATTTCACCTAGAAATACCTTGGTGTGCTGCTGTACCCTGAAACTTAGAGAATTGACCAAATGGCTACCTGAGCCAAAAGGGGAAACAAGCACAACAATGTATAATTTACTTAACTACTTATGGGGTCCCCAAGCCTGATCCCCAGGCTAAGAGCCACAGGGCCCCACAGGGCTTGTGCCTCTGGCAAGAAGGAGCCTTATATCATTAAAGGCTCACCCAGCAGAGGGCAAGGTCAGCAGTCAGCCCCAGGCAAAACTGCTAAAAGCTGCAATCAGTTACACCCAGGTAAAAGAGACAAACAGAAACCACACTTCCTCAAACAAGCACCACTCTCCAGCAGGCTATACACACCCACACACCCTCAAACACTGTCCTCCCACACAGTACCCTCTCAGCAGTTAAGGAAAGGCAAATAATAACACACTCCACACCCCAGCAGCAGCTCCCTCACCTGCCCCTTCTCAGAGCCCAGCTGGCCTTGACTTGCTCAATATTGGAACCGTTGATAGACCATTGAGATGGGTTCCATTTTCTGGTCTTGGTGAAAACTAAGATCTTACATTTTGGGTAGTTAATCACCAGGCTTTCTCGACAGCAGTAACTGGAGAAAGATTGCAAGGCCATTTTTAGTCCGACCCTGGTTTGAGACAAGATCACGGCATCATCCGTATAAAGCAAAATAGGTACACCAATCTCAGCTAATTTTGACGGATGACAATAATAATCAAAATTGATGCTATGTTGTTTAAATATAAATTAAACAAGAAAGGTGCCAACAAGCATCCCTGACAAATTTTGCAAGTTAGATGGATTTGTTAGATTCCCATCATACCCAAATCGTACTTGGGCAGCCAAACCTGAGTATAAACATTCAATAAGTCCCAGAAGCCTTTTATCCATGGTAGTTTGATTAAATTTGTTCCACAATCTAGGGCGATTTATGGAGTCAAAGGCCCCATTGAGGTCAATAATTGCCACATATAATCCCTCCCCTTAAAAGATGAATATTTCTCAGCCAAGTGATAGAGAACTAGGCAATGGTCATATGTTTAGAAACCCTACCTAGATCCTATCTGTTCATGCCTTGGTATGGTTTCTGATTCAATCCAATCTAGGAGCTTCGTTGGTAAGTAAGAAGAATATAGTTTTCCTAGAGAAGAGACATGGCTGATTGGTCGATAACAGGATGGGTCACTTTTGTACCCCTTTTAAAAATATCGGGATAATAATAGAATAATAATAGAATCAGGTATTTGTCCACTGATGTTAATTTGTGTGAAAACTGAGGCCAGGACTGTGGCCCACCATAATGGATCAGCCTTGAATAGCTCATTAGGGATTAGATCAGAACCTGGCGCTTTTCCTAATTTTAATCCTTTGATAAGGCAAATTATCTCCTTAATTGATACCTCGGGCCAGGATGCTGTTAAATCCAGAGGAATAATGACAGATATACTAGGCCCATTAGCATTGGAGAATAGATTTCCTATGTGAAAGGGGCAATACAGCCTGTGATTTTAGAAGCTGGGTTTATAGTAGTATTGATGACAGACCAGAAGGCCTTATTGTCATTATTATTGATAGCTGAAATGAGATATCCCCATTCCTTGTTAAGGGCCATCCGTTTCCTCGTCAGTTCTCTGTACATTTCCTTCAGTTCCATCAACTCTTGGAGGGCTGATATTGTACAGTTACTTTTAAATTCATAATGCTTCTGCTGAATACACCTTTTAATTCTTTTGCAGGCACCATTAAACCAGCTATTCCTCTTAACTTCAGGGAATGTCCTATCAAGGTTATTTTTCATGTAAAGTGGTCTAAATAGTTTTAATACCTCATCTAGATTATGCAAACAATTAGGCACTGAATCAAACTGCACACCCTTGTTAACAAGGGTGTTACAAGGTATGGAACCCATTATAGTTTGAGCCTTATTACTGGAGTTAGAGCTCCAACTTAATCAACAGACTTTACTTTTTATGAGAGAGGGAAACTTTGAGCTGGAATAAGATAATGTTCTAAGAATAAGTCTATAGAGATGAATACTGGGAGATCATCACTTCCCAAGAAGTCACCAACCTGTAGGAAAATGGGAGTGGTATTCAAGTGGGGCCAAGATATAATCTATTACACTTTGTCCCTTGGGACTCACATCAGTGAAGTCACCGGCTCCATCAATCTCTGAGTAGTCATTCAGAGGGATAAAGTTTTTCTGAATCACAAATTTAGCCAGCTCCAAGCCACCTCTATTTATTACATTGTCCTTAGATTTTTTATTAAGCTAATGGCTAAGAAATTCATCATTATCAGAGCCTAATAATTTAGAAAAAAGCATATAATTGTCATGGCCAATCCTTGCATTAAAGTCACCCACTAGTACTAAAGGGGTCTCCGGAAAATGGGCTTGCAAGTCATCAACAATTTTACCCAGGCGATCCAATCTCTGAACCAATATACTAGGAGTGGATGGAGGAATGTAAGCAGAGGAAAGGATGACTGTCACATCATCCAACTTTAATAGTAAAGCAATAATCAAATTGTATGCCACCGAAAGATCACAAGGTCCAATAGTCAATCTAGCTAAGATTAAATAGGCCAAGCCCGCCCCCCCGGGGCCTATGTTAGCTCTCTGAAAGAGAGTAGAGTAGCCAGGAAAGACAGGTTTTTCCATTAGCCAAGTCTCCTGAAGGAGTAGAATAAGTAGAATATTAAAGGAGGCCATAAATGGTTTAGTGCCTTAACAACAAATTCTTGAGGTCCAGCCAGCAATATTCAAACTCAAAATATGGAGTCCACAAGTTCCAGTTAGTCAAAACTTTTGCTATTGAATTATCTAATGCTGGCAACTTGGTGGTATTCCCCAGGTTAATTATAATTTTTGACTCAAGAGGGATAGAAATTTTCCCTTTTGTCGGGCTCAGAACATGTGGCTCCTTACTAGTTAAAGAATGGATAGTTTCATCTAGGGAGCTGGCTAAGGATTGATCCATATTCTTATCAGGGGACCTGTATGGGTCATTTGATGACACCTTTTTTGGATTGGTTACCTGGTTTTGATCCTGGTTAATATGAACTAGAGTATGTTGGAGTTTCTGGAATCAGGCAATGATACTGCCTTGTTCCTCAAAGGGTAAGGAATGAAATGACTGAAGAAGATTTGCATCCATTAGGTCCAACTACTTGTCTTTTGAGGGAGATGGCAAAGGGGGAAAGATTTTGGCTTTATCTGGTTGGCTAAATTTATCACAGGTCAGCCTGTCTAATAAATCTGATTCATGAATATGATGAGAATTGTTGGTGAGAAGTCAATCAACGATCTATCCTTAGTAGAAGGTTGAATTCTCTTTGAGTGTATAGTTTTCCTGTCCTTAAAGGGGCTAAACATAAGTGGCTTTTTGCTCAGATTGAACAAGGAATTTGAAAGTTTGATTCTGTGCCTTTTAAAATAAGTGGCCCTATTGAACATCATTGCTGGGATCCTAGGTGAGTAGAAATGTAAAACATATCTCTCCCCCTAGATTGGCTCTTGTAAATTTTGTAAATCAGTAAATTTTAGATGAATAGAGGAAACTGGTATATCCAACAAGTAGGACAAATGATTTTTAGTGTTCCACTTTCCCCACCAGTTTAGTCACTACAATCTGAAGGTTATTCACCTAGAGCTCATTCTTGCTTTTGGAATGAAAAGGGGAATAAGACCTTTTCTTAAAATCATTGTTTTACAGAGGCCTTACACTGGATGTTATGCTTTTTTTGGCCATATCTGAATGAAGGGGCTTCCTGTGTCTTGGTATTGAATGTTCCTGGGTCAGTGATTTTATCTTGAGAAGATAGTCTATAATGAACTTAAGCCTCTTATGGGCCCCGGTCACACGGAGCATTAGGCACACTAGAGAGACAGAAGATAGGCAGATTTTCTGGGTACGATCTCACTGCCACATCTGGGAAGCGTAGAGCTCCCGTGGCGCACCCGAGGCTTCCCACCAAAGATGCGGGGCAAAAAACTAGTACCTCGGAGGTACTAGTTTCTGGAAACCGCAGGGCAAGGGCGGGCGTCTGATCGCGTTTCCGGTGGTAGTTCCGGTGCCCGCCCATGTCCCCTCGCAAAAAGGTTTCCCCCCCAAGTCTCCATGGATGCGCACAAGCACCCAACGGAGCATGCGCACATTTCAGTTTTAAAAACAAAACACAACCCCATTTGCAGCGCCGCTCCGCTTCTTTGCCGTGTCGTGTGATCGGCACCTCCCCCCTAACCACGGGAGCTCGACGGGACCTCAACCCGAAGCCTGATCGCGCAGTCGCGCGTTAGTTTGCTCCAAGGCAAACAGCCATGCCCCCCCCGCATTTTCCTGCCCATGTGGCCGAGGCCAGTGATATGTTTCAGTGTGTCCGCTACAAGTGTAGTTTGCAGCACTAGCAGACTGAGATCTTGGGGCCTCTTTCTAACGTTCTCATCAGAAATTGCCATATCATCTTTCCCCACTGAGATAAATGAATCATTTTGGTTCAGAGAGTGATATCAGCCTCCACCTGGCTCTGTAGCATTAAAGGATCAAACCTATTTTTTAAAGAAACTCAAGAAACACTAGTCAAGAAGTCATCTACTCTGCTTTGTTTTGGTTTCATGTTAAAATCCTCATCAAGAGGGTGGGCCTGCTTTTTACCCATTTCAATAACCAATAATCAATAATATAAATCTATGCCCTATAATCAGTATATAGCCAGTTAGCTATAGATTAAATTGGGGCAACTAGGGATTTAAAATGATTTAAAGGATTTAAAATAATTTAAAAGAAAAATGACTTAAAATGATTTAAAAGACTAAAGCAAGAAAAACAAACAAAAGTTAACACCAATTAAAATAAGTTAAACAAAATGCTGCTTCATGGCAGAGCACAGCTTGTAAGCACCTAACCACGTTCAGCCCACTGGTGAAACCTATCCTATATCCTCCAGCCACAGCACTGTTCTCAGCACAGCTGGAACCAGACCAATTTAACCCAAATTAAAATAATAATAAAATAAAATATGAAATGGAACAAGTTGCCAGTGGGAAAGCTTCAGCTATAAAAGTGGAGGACAGTAAACAATCTCGTGGAGGACAGTAAACAATCTCTGTCTGTATGCCAGCTGTTCCCCCCCTCACACCCAAAGCTATTTAGGCTACACTGGGCATCTTATCAACAGGGATAGGGAAAGCATCCTGAAAGTAAAAGAAAAGAGTCTTGAGCCTGCCAAAACAGCTGTCTTGAAGCAAAACAAAACAGAGCAAAGCAGGATCCAAACCAGCAAGTTCGAAAGAACAGGTAGCATATAGGAAACAAACAAACAAAAAACCTTAGCTCTTCACAGAGCACAACAAAACACCACCACCCAGCCAGCCTGAAACTGGAAGCCCAAATATGATACTGTAAGTGGTACACCTGCAGTACCCAGAATGCTATTTTAAATCTCTGTTAATTTTTTTCTTCTGAAAAAGAATAACTACTAGCAGTATTTGAAAAGGAGCAGAAAGGATAACTATGAAACTGGAATGTCTTGTACATATTTATTTTGGAGCTAGAAGAACAAATTAAATTTCACCCTGGAGGGTATCTCTAGTTGGCTATTAAAAGGAATGGAACTCAGAAAGAGACAATTTTGTCAAAATAATTTCCTTTTGCAGTTTACAGGGGCCCAATGGGCCCATCTACCTTAAAATGTTTTTTAAATTATTGACTACTTGGTGCAAGGAGTCTATCAGAACTAGGTTTTGTAGCACTGATTTACAAATGAAAAGCTAGTGGTCTGCACTACAGCAGTTATGTATTGTAGTGTGACCCTTTACACTGGGCTGTCCCTCCAAGTACAAAGTGAAATATATCCTAGGGAATCAACATGTCCTTCTAGTTTTAGGAATCTGGGTATATGGCTTAAAGTATTAAAAGTGAAAGACACTGCATAAATAAAATTCAGTTATTTTATATCAGACCAATTCTGTATCATTAATGCTGCTCAATGTAAGAAAAGCAGGGCTATTTTTGGGCAGGAACGCACAGGAACGGAGTTCCGGCTGGCTGCCAAGTTGGCCATGCCCAGCAGGAACTTATTAGCATAATAGGCCACACCCAACAGCAGAAACTCATTCGGATTGGCTACAATTAGGGGTGTGTGGTCTAACATGCAAAAAGCCCTGGGTTTTGACAACAAACAAGGTAAAGAGAAAAAGAAGCAAAAGGTGGGTGTGGCTGGATGACCACACTTCTGGTAACACGGGGGTATGGCCTAATATGCGAATGAGCTGTGCTGTCAGGGGTGTGGCCTATTATGCTAATGAGTTCCTGCTGTTGAGTATGGCCTATTATGCTAATGAGTTCCTGCTGGGCTTTTTCTACAAAAAAAGCCCTGAAGAAAAGCATTGTTCTATGAAGACCCAGCTGCTGGTGCTGTAGACTTTATTCAGGATAACTGACTGGACAGGTTTGCACAAAGAGAAATTAAGTATGGCGTTTATCCTCTGTAGTCTCTGTAGTTGCTTTATTCCTAATGCTTACACTTAATATTGATAAAACTGGAAGAGGTGTCAGTAACTTCCCCACAGTATTACTTATAAAAGTAAATTCCCGTATTTTACAAAGTACCATAAGTAAAAGTTCAGTTCTCTGCCCTGAGGAGCTTGTAATTAAATGTTGCCAGAGCATGGGACAAGAGATGAAAGGAAAGGGAAGAAAAATAGAGGCAATGTTAACAAAGAAAGAGTATCAGAGTGGTGCTATGTTAGCCTTTTGCAGCAAAAAGGGAGGGGAGCAGGAGCCTTATAGCACTTTCAAGACTAACAAGTTTTTACTCCAGCTCTGGCATAAGCTTTTGTGGACCACAGGCCACTTCATCTAATGCATGTAATAGGTCCTCTCTAGGAAGACATATAAAAAGAAAGAAAGAAAATAAACGTATTCAGCAGGGTCTGATTGCCAAAAAATGCAGGAAGTACAGGGGTAATGTATGATTATATAAAATTCAAATGCAATCAAGAAAAGTAAAGAAGAGACCAGGCATAACAGCAGTAGTTGTTGATACAATAATTTCTTTAGTTTTGCCAGGCATTAACATCTGCAATGCTATGAAATTCCAACTCTTTGTTAAATTCCTGGGAGATGGTATCAAACTATATCAGGTTCACACTGGACTCTCCTTTTAAGTTTTGGGGTGGAAGAATACTGATTCTTATGTCAGCAATAGTGTGTCCAAGCAGACTGAAATATTCTCCCACGGGTTTATGAATACCACCATTCTTAAAGTCAGGTTTCTGTCTACTATGCAAAAGAATAAACAAATGATCTTTTAGTCCTTGAGTGAGAGGGGATTCAAATGGAATTCTTCAGCTAACAGATTCAGGGCTGGCAGTTAAGAACTGACAGTTGACTGGGAAGGAAGCTGAAGCAGACTGGAAGTGGATCAACAAAGATCCTGAGTTAAGGAAGAGGGAACTAGCTCCTAAAAGATGACAGTGATCCCTAACCAGTAAATAAGGAAACTGGAATTTGTGTGAATGTTCCTGCCTTCATCAACTTTAGTGTTTGTTAGACCAAGAAGTTTATGCTAATTTATGTAAGACAAACTGCCAAGAAATCTCTCAAGTTTTAAACACCTGTCTGAAAAATAGAAACAGTTACTTGTTTGTGACAAATTACTTGGTGTTTATTTACCTCATTCCTGTTGCCTGTTCACCTCATAAGTCCTAAACTTGATTCATACCTGACCATTTCCTCTCAAAGTTAAATAAAACACTTTGTTATTTTTGACCTCCCATCAGCTTTTCATATGCCATTATCAAAGCAGGATATAAGAAGAATTTTAGTCTCTCCCCTCAGTTCCCTAACTCGCTTTAAGTTTCCATTTCTTCCCATCCATTCTTCATTGGAACAACCAAAGCTGTGAAACAGATAAGTATAGCCCATCATCACCCCCACCTGCTAATGCAACTGTGCTTATTTTAATACTGTAATTCTAAGGAACTTGATTGAATGTGTGAGTGCATCAGTATTGTTTGTATGAGATTTATATTCTTAAGTAAAAGACATTTATTTTAACAACAACAGCCTCGTTATCGTTCTCTGGTAACCCTTGTGGGAACAGGACCTTGGTATAAATTGGCAAGAACCCATTTAAATTGCCAATTGCTGTAAATAAAGCAATTCAGCTAACAATGCCTTATAAGCATGGGAGCCACACAAAAAATATTCTCCTGGCAACATTAGGGTCAGAAGATTTCCTCTTCCTCTTTTTTCCATCTCTTAATACTAATTCTGAATTATGGTGTTGGTCTCCTTTGGCTTCAGGGTCCATGTCACCCACCTGGAGAAGAAGCTCACAAGTTTTTGTTATATGAATAGCCTTCCATACTACATTCAGAATCTCTAAATCCTTTATTTTGTAATATAGCCATGGGCAATAGAGCTATGAATCAACTGCAATGGGTTATTGTATACCCAGTTCCTCTTGTACAACTGCATCAACTGTAATTCCTTTCTCTAAAGTGAAGTAAAATCCCTTTCCATCTCGTGAAGAGAATATTTGGGATTCATTTATCCAGCCAGGAGAAGTGAAATTCAGATAAGTGGTATTAAAAAAAACAAACCCAAGCCTATATATTTGTATATTATACAATCTATATTTTGTAGCAAAGGAATTAAAAGATTTCTAGGCTCAGAAACTTGTAAACCTCTAGATGGTAGGTCATTATGGCGAGCCAACATAAAAGCACACCTATAGTGAAGAACAGTCAAATGTAAGTAGTAATCAGGAAGCTCTCCAGGTGGAAGAATATCAGCAAATAGAGCAGAAAAAACATGTTGCGTTCTACAGATTGTACTGCTATAATTGTACTTAAATAGGCATTTCTTAATAGTTCTTATGGCTTCCTATCTGGTAACTGCATAAAGGGAGTCCAAGGAAAAACTGAGGAGCTGTAGTCGTTGCTTGACAAGTTTATCCCTGTGGGAAACATAAGAGTCCTCTCTGACTAAGCCGAGGTAGCCCTCCTGGATGTTGGCATGTATAATTTTAACTTTAAGGCCTTCAGAAGCCCGAGCTTCAAGGGATGGCTATCCCAATTCAGCTTGGAGACTCTACTCCCACTACACAATTCAAAATTCTACAGATGAAATGTAGGAATTTAAGAAGAATTGAATCTAAGGACTACCCTTTTTTGTCAATCTAGATACATACCCCATATAAACTTTGCACAGCCACCTTGGCATTAAACACTTTGATGGTGGCTGGGATATACTGAGCCCCAGATGAATAAAAGAAACAACAGGTAATATTTGATGCTGCTATAGCCAATCTTTCAACATGACCAGCTTCCACTGAACAAGTTAATCTCTGGTCAAACCAAACCCCTAAGTATTTAAAGTAGGGGACCTCCTCAATGTTATTACCATTGTGGTAATAACTTGTGGCGTACATGAGATTTCCCACAAAAAACAACGATCTTGGATTTTTTATAGTTAACTATCGGGTGTTCTTCCAAACAGTAAGAGACAGACGCTTCGATCAGAGAATACAATCCGGATGTTGTTCTTGATAGGAAAACTGCATTAGCAGCAAAAAGTAGGATAGAAACTTTAATGTTAGCAATGGTTGAAGAATAAGAGTCCTGGGCAGGGACAGCAGAAAGCACATTGTTGATATATAAACTGAGCAATAGAGGGGCCAGCACTCATCCTT
>NW_015174289.1:886984-902688 GCF_001447785.1 Gekko japonicus
TGCAGAATCTCAATTAAAACCAACAGTCTTTTTTCAATAGATGTTAGTTTTAGCTTTTGCCACAATTGGGCACAGGTTATGGTATCAAAAGCTATCTTCAAATCCATGAAGGCAGCAGCAAGGATCTCCCGACTCTTGGTTGCATATTTATTGATTAAGAATCGTAATGTCAGAAGATGATCATCTGTACACCTCCTCACCTAAAACCGGCCTGTTCACTTCCCAGGATTTTATTCATCTCCAACCAGTCCACAAGATGTTATTAAAGGGACAGAGCATAAAGCTTCCCAGTCACTGATAAAAGGCTGATTGGCCTGTAGTTGGATGGTTCTGCTTTGTCTCCCTTCTTATAAAATGGTATTATGATAGCATGTCTCCAAGCAAGTGGCATAACTCCTGTTGCATTTATCTAAGTGAATACATTGTCAATATATTCTTCTACCATGAGATACTGGCTTTGAAGATTTCTGGGGGAATTAAATCTGCACTAAGGGCCTTCCCATTCTTCATTTAAGAAATTAAAAACTAATTTCAGCTGGTCGAGCAGGGGGCTACTCTGGTAGTTCAGCAAGGTTCCCATTACTCCAATAATCATAGTTACTACAAGAACTAGAGAAGATATTATTAGCAAAGTGTTCCTCCCAAGTATGCAAGGAGATATGAGATGAAAGTAGGCTCCTAGGATGTAAAACAGAGCTAACCAGTTTCCAAAATTCATTAGCTGAGCTTTTGTCAGTTAGTGAGGTAAGCTTCTTCTTTACTCGTGCATATAGCTTGTATATAAGCCTTTTTCCAAAAAAGAAAAGCTTGTAGTATAACTAAAGAGCTAGCATGCCTGTATTCTGTAAGTACCAGATAGCAAACTTTTTTTAGACACTTGCACTCAAAAATAAACCAGCTGTTTTTGGTAGGTTTCAGGGCCTTGTCTCAATAGATAGGTTTAGAGTATGCAGGCAGCAAATAGGACTAGATTTGCTCTAGCTTACAGCAGCTATCATGCACATTAGGTCCTCGAGTAATTTCTCTCTTAAGAGCATGACATTTGTCTGAGAGCATCAAGTTTCTACACAAAGTATAGTTTTCAAAACTCCATTTTACTGATCTCAATTTGTCATGGTCTTGACAGATGGTTATCAGATCACTATTTGGGGCACCAAAATCATTAGGCAAACTACAGCATAATAAAAAGTAGAGACATCACCCTGCCAACAAAAGTCCGTATGGTCAAAGCAATGGTATTCCAAGTACTAATGTATGGCTGCAAAAGTTGGACCATAAGGGAAGGCCGAGCGCCAAAGAATAGATGCTTTCAAATTATGATGCTGGAGAAGACTCGAGAGTCCCTTGGACTGCAAGGAGATCGAATCAGTCAATCCTAAAGGAAATCAACCCTGACTGTTCCCTGGAAGGCCAGATACTGAAGCTGAAGCTCAAATACTTTGGCCACCAAATGAGAAGGGAGCACTCACTGGAGAAGACCCTGATGCTGGGAAAGATTGAAGGTCAAAGAAGACGGGGACGGCAAAGGATGAGATGGTTAGACAGTGTTATCAATGCAACGAACATGAAACTAAGCAAACTCTGGAGGACAGCAAAAGACAGGGGCCTGGCGTGATGTGGTCCATGGGATCGTGAACAGCTGGACTCAGCTGTGTGACTGAACAACAACAACAACAAAGAGCATATGATGGCTAGCAACAGTTTACCCCACTTTATGATAGTTTACTAGATCAATCAAATCAGCCGAGAAAAGAAAATAGTCTATAACACTTGCCCCAAAATTGTTCAAATTTGTAACCTCCCCCATGTTCTACCTTTTAAAATAATCAATTTTGTACTATCTATAAATGTGGCCATTGGTTTACCCAATACATTGATCCTGTTTTCTTTAGATGTTCTCTAAGAGTGGTTAAACCAACTTGTTTCCTTCATAAATATTCCTGGAGACACAAAATGAAAGTCTACTAAGGTCAGTGCCAGTACATGCATTAAAATCTCCTGCAAAAATAAAAGATGCCCCAGGATATCTACAAGTCAAATAACTGTATGTAGTTATCAAACTGATCCCAAAGAGTAACAGTTGACTTATTCACTCGATGTGGAGACTAACATTTATTAAGACCAATGTTAAGGAGCCTATTTTAACAAGAACTGCTAATGCCCGGGAGGGGGGGATTAGGAAGTGGGAAGCTTTCAAAACATGATGACAGTGATATCAAACTAAGGAGACCTCATGAGGGTCTTCCCTTACCACCAGATTGAATAGCAACAAGTGAATAAGCTTGAAACCCAGGGAACAAGATTAGTCTAGGGCCCAGGTCTCCTGAAGAAAAACAACGTCATTCTGTGTCAATAGTTCTTTAATTTCTGGGGAGGAGCTTTTAAATTTATATCCAGCAATGTTCCAGGAGATCAGTTTCAAACACTGGCCCTTTGGTGCATTTGACACATTTTTGGCTGGCACGGATTTGTTGGAAAGAATCATTACAGGACCTAGTTTGTCCAGTTACAGGAGTAGGTTGTTTAACAGTTAAGTTCAAGTGGAAAAAGAAGAATTCTGTTTAATTCCAAAAATACCCACATGATCCTGTTGAGCACCCACCCCAGAACCCCCAGGTCCAGATAAAACATTTGTAGTAGCCTGGTAACTCTGTATTTCATCAAGTGGAGATTGAAATCCCTGCTTTGTCAGTGGCTTGGTAGGGGCCTCCAATCACTAATGGCTGACTGATAGAGAGGTAACTTCAACTCTAGAAAAAGAGACTTTTTAAAAGGTTCTTTGACAGTTTTCAATCCATTAACTATGTTGGTTTGCTCAACAAAAGGTAAAGCCCAAAATGATTCAGAAACATTTGTTTCCATTGGTTCGAAATGAAATCCCATAGCTGCCTTAGTAGATTTGTCCTTTGGGGCCTTTATCTGATGATTAATAGAGAATGAGGAAGGAACAGTCACTTGCTGAGAAGGTGAAACAAGATCAATGAGCATAAGCTCTTCACTAGACCTTTTTCCTTCCTTCCAGATAGAAAAAACTTACTAGGAACTAGAGGAACTAGCAATCACACACACTAAATAATGCACATTCAATCCACTTTCAATGCACTTTCCAACTGGATTTTGCCAGTTCACACACTAAAATATAGTTGAAAGTGCATTATTTATTGTGTGTGATCGCAGCCAGTGTATCAAAAGCACTAATAAGGTGTATATCGTACAGTTTAAGATGTGATACTTCAGAGCATATTAAAGATGGAAATCTTGGAAAATAACACAAGCAATTTTTAAAATTTGATCTGTCAGGTCATTAAGTTTGGTATGGATTTTTTGAGTATATCAGCTATTTAAAAGGTTTGATTAGCAAGCATATTATAATCAAAAACGCCTTGATCCTCACAAGGAAGACAATCACTAGGCAAACTCCTTCCCCTCCTTGGTCTCCATGGAGAAGGAGCTAGTTCTTCCACAATAGTATCAGCAGAAGGGGCTGGCACATCACTGTTAAGACAACTATATCTGTTTGTTACAAATAAAGAAGTTGCCATGCAAAAATAATAATCTATTTTACTTTGTTTGGGAAGGGGTAGTGTTAAGTCATTAAAAGGTAATGCCCTCTTAGTCCCCATAGTCCCACTTCCAAATATTTAGCTATAAAGTGTATCCTCAAAATTATAATATCAGTAAAAATGGCAACAAAAGTATAGAACCCCCTCCCAAGCAACCCAAATTAAAATAATAATAATAATAATAATAATATTAAAATAATAAAATAAATAAAACGCGAGATAGAAGTTGCCATTGAGAAAACTACAGCTATAGAAGTGGAGGAGGTTGCTCAATCTCTGTCTGTATGCCAGCTGCTCCTCCCTCAAACCCAAAGCTAATTAAGCTACACTCAGAGTTTTATCAGATTGAAAGCAGAGAAAACATTCTCAAACGAAAAGAAAAGAAAAGAAACTCAAGTCAGCCAAAACAGGTGCCTTGAATCAAAAACAAAGCAAAATCCAAACCAGCAAGTATGAAAAAACAGGTAATGGATAATAAAAGCAAGAAAGAAACACAGCTCTTATTGGACCACAACAGAGCACCACAACCCAGCTAACCAGAACTGGTCCACATGGATCTGGGCGGTTGCTGCTACCACTGAGGGTGAGCCCAGAGCAGCTCTCACAGGCTGCTGAGATCTAGAGCATCCTGGTAGGGTGGGCCTGGAGCAGCTCTCAGAGGCCACCACCATGGACCAAGGAGGTAAGTACATTGTGCATGCACAGACACTCATCTAGTTTTGAGGGGATTTAATTTAATTTTCTTACAGATACCAGATTTTTCTGTAAACCTGGGAGTTTCCCCAAGTTTGAAGGAAAATCTGATCGCTCTCAGCGCGGACCCAATCCGCAGATTTCCACAGATCTGCAGATCTGCCCACAGTTGAGAAATAGATATTCAGATATACAACTGAGAAATCTTTGCCATTTAACAACAAAACATTTTGGGCACTGTACCCAAATGAATGTCGGGATTTTAGTATATCATCTCAGCATGCCATTTTAATTTCTTGATGGATTACTGTTGCGAGCACTTCAACTGCTATTGTATTGTTGTTTTAACTGTTTTAAATGTTTATGCCAACCGGCCATATTGTGCCGGCATATGTGAGCCGCCCTGAGCCCGTCCGCGGGGAGGGCGGGATATAAATATGATAAATAAATAAATAAATAGGGATGAACAAGTCCTACTCAGTTTAAATATGATAAATAAATAAATATAAATATGATACATAAATAAATAGGGATGAACAAGTCCTACTCAGTTTTCAAAATCTAAAGAAGTCTTTTGAAGCTCCAGATCAACAAATTCATTTTAAACTGAAATGTCTATGGTAATTATTAATGCCCCATTTCTTGTTTGTGCCTGTGGGCTGTTTTGTCCATTTTGCAGCAGTTATGCCACCAACTACGGACTCAGCGAGAAGTTGCAGCTCATCCTGGATTACTGATGAGTATACTTGTACCATACAACATGTGTAAGTGGTTAGAGTGTCAAACAGAATCTGGGAGACTCAGGTTCAAATCCTCACTCTGGGTGACCTTGGGCCAGTTACAGCCATGAGGATAAACTGGAGAAGAGGAAAAGGTTGTACACCATTCCGGGTCCCCATTGAGGAGAAATGAAATGAAATAAAAACATATGCTTTTTGCATGCACTGCACTTTTCAGTTTTTTAGGAATGCACTTTAGGCCCATAATGAAATAACTATAAAAAATAAAATTTATCAGGGCCCTCAAAAACTATTTTGGACTATCCTCAGGTCCTGAAAACCCTCAGAGTTATATAGCATTTGAGCATACACAAAAACAGTTTACTGAATCAAAGCCACTCAAAACATTTAAAAGTAATATAAAATGACATGCCCCACTGGAACAGGATTTATGATGGGATAAGCATGTTGAGAATGTGATCATCTGCTTAATCTTTTCATGAGCAGGTAGCAGATTATTCTACACAAATCATCTACACAGAGACAAGAAGCCAGATGTATCCTGAAAGATTTACATCATGTTATAGATGAAAATTTAAGAAATAAATACAAGTTATCCTTGTACAATCTTCTTCCATTATGTACATAAAACATACTTTGCAGATAATATCCTTCAGTTTCATAAACATTTTACATTCTGCTGTGGCAATATGAAGGCTGTGAATTCATTTAAACATACAGTTTCACTGTTATGAATTTTTGATAATAAATGTTTATCTTATTATAATGGTAATTGAGTTCTGAATGATCACTTTGATGCTCATCTGAAAATAGGGGAGTACTTTGATCGCGGGTAGCTCTATATTGCTTCCATTGAAATGGGTATTTTTATCTTCAGAACTAAGAACTTTGTGAGACAATGTATGATCAGTTTGATATTTGTGCATTTTGTATTTGCCCCAATGGCAATTTATACCTTTACTGTAATGCTAAGTGGGTGCATACAATATAACTGTGTAGATTATAAAATGCAAATCCACAGAAGCTCATAAATAACATGTTAGTCTTTTTCTTCCTTATCAGAGCAAAATTCGTTTTTATGCGCTGATAGATTATAATTATTAACATTTCACTTGTTAAAAAATGCACTAGACACTCCCTTTAACTAAAGCCTTGATTTTAACACTGGGTCACTTAATTTGTATTCACATAACCTTTCAGGTCAGAGATTATTTTTCCCATTCACCTTTTTAGTAGCCCTGGTTATTACAAAAGTAACACAGCAGGATTTTCTAAAAGATGTGCTTATATGCACATTTGGAGAAATGCTTATGGGAACTCATTTTATGCTCTAACAGCCAAAGCTCAGAACTCTCAAATGTTCTTTATATGTGAAACTAGCAGTATAATCCTAAACCACTGAAGTCAATGAATTTAGAAACATGTAACTCTGTTTAAGATTGTGCTGTAATGACCAAACTATATATAGCAGCATCCTTATGCCTGCCATGAGGACGCTGCTGACATTTTAAAGTGATTCTGAGGGCCTGATGCTGATTGGGCCCACAGTGTAGCACTCTGTCCCCCCATGCCATTTGAAGACCCAAAACAGCCATGTGTGTGCAGGGGAAGTGCAGTCACTGTGGAACTTGATGAGGTGAGGCGGGGGGCGGGGAGAGCATCTGAACCTGTCACACTCATGGCATTTTTAAATCACTGTAATATGGCTGTATCCCTGTGGTGGCCATGAAGACACCATTACATTTTGAACGGCCCTTTAGTGATCCAATGAAGAAAATGAAAATCAATTGAGATATCTGAAAATATTACTTTTCAAAAGCAAAAACTATGTACAGGCTATTCACTTTATACTGAAAAGTCCAGAAACAAACGTATTCTGCTGTACATCCAATTCTCAACTACCACAGAGAAAGTATGCAAGTTTTTAATATAGGCAAAATTAAAATAAAATAATTTTAAAATAAAAACATTACCATAGTTTGAGCTGGGTGCTGTATATTTGGTGCTGGATTTGCGAATGATGTTTTCATGGATCTGATACCATTCATTCTCATTGTTGCACCTACAAAAACATAACCAACTTTACCTGTTGCTTTACATAACTTAAGTGCATGTGTTCACAACTCACACAACAAAGGGAAAAAACCATTTGCAAAGTCTGAAAAAAATCCCATGGAATTCTACTTGAGCAGTGAAATCTGAAATGGTATATAAAAGAAGACAGGCCTTTTCAAAGTAAGAACATCTGAAATACTATTGGCACTCAAATACTGATAGCACCTTGGTGAACTGTTTGCTTAGAGATGTACTTCTCTCCTTTAAACTTTACTTGCTTCAGCAGCATACACTAACATGCTAGAAGTATCACATCAAGGTAAAAATTGCTGTGACATGTGAAATGTGTGGCTATGTAAAAATATTATACCATACTGGAAAACAGTTATTTGCTATGTATATATAATGTCACACTTTATATCGAAATATAGATGCCTAGAACCTATACCATTGTTCCATGTGTGTTTCTTTCAGAGTGCTGTGGAGGTGGTCCACTGCGGGGCACATTCCTCTTCTACTAGGCACCTTAGGGTTACTTGAAAAAACACCAGACTAGTGCAAGGAGAGTTCCCTAGAGATGAAGAAGGAACCACACTCTGTCCTCAAGCCTTCCCTTGCACAGAGATATTCAAAGCCATCCACTTTACAGGTAATCATATGCATGCAAAGTGTGTGTTGGATGGCTTTGAATATCTCTGAGCCAATGATCTGAAAGTACAAGTTCTCTGCATGGAGCAAAAAAAATGTTAGAAGAAACCTGTATAATTGTGCTTTTTATACATACATAGTTTAGTATGATCCACAATCAGCTATCAAAAAACCAGTATTGGATACGTAAACACATGTTCTATACAGAATTCCTACAATTAATGATAAAATAAAATTATTAAATACTAAACCAATTGTTTCCTTATTGAGCACACCAGTGTGCAAAATCTTGCTACCTTAAAGGTAGTTTCTTTAAAACAGTCAGCAAGACAAAGAGAAACATAAAAATCACTGGATCTGCATAAGTATCTGGATGTAATTGGAGTGATGTAAATATTCCTAATGTATTCTTTGAACTCATTCAGTTCACAATTCATAGGATACAACCCAATGTTTTTTGTAGTATCTGGACACTGGTGCCTTTCTAAAGGAGCAATACTAAACAGGTCTACTCAGGAATAAATCTCATGTTATGAATTGGAGTTCAATCCCAGGAAAGTGCCGTTAAACACTGCAGCCTGATTTTCAAAAAAACTGAACTTGAAAGTAGAGGACTAATCAAGGAGTTCCTTCCCAGATAAACTACAGACCACCTCACATACAGCATGTGGGAACCAGGATGTATAATAAATCAATTTAATTATATTTTTAAAAAGCAAATTCTGTTTTCCTCTTAAAAATAACATGATCTAAAATGAAATCTGCATTAAAGACAAAACATGGTTGCACTTACCTGTAACTGATGTTCATCAAGTGGTCTTCTGTGCAGACCCACATGGGAGTGTGCATGCACAGGCCTGCCACAAACAGAGACTCTGCAAAGAACTTTCTAGGTTGTGAGAGCACTCCCCCCCCGGAGCTGCTGTTTCCCAACCAAACTGGCCATGTGACTGGGAGAGGAGGAGTGCCCTTCCCTTAGTCTCCCTTCTCCCACCATAAGGGTATGGCCCTGAGGTAGAGAAACCCACAGTGGGGAAGAAGGAAGAGATGTGTGCCTGCACAGAAGACCACTCGATGAACATCAGTTACAGGTAAGTGCAACCATGTTTTCAACTTTGTGGCTTCTGTGCAGTCCCACAAGTTAGAATAGCAAGCTCATTAACCATAAAGGAAGGTGTGGGGCTGGTTAGCGAAAGATTGATTGAAGTACTGCTTTCCCCACAGCTGCCTGTAGTGTTGGATGTACATGGAGGGAATTGACCAGCTGCTCTGCAGGTGTCCGTCGAGGTGACTTTACTAATGAAAGTTGCGGAAGACACCTGAGCTCTAGTCGAATGAGCTCTCAGAGGGAATGGGCTTGGAGTGTTCGAGGCAGTATAAGCCAGGGGTGTCGAACCCATTTGTTATGAGGGCCGGATCTGACATAAATGAGAACTTATTGGGCCGGGCCATGGGTGTCATAAAATGTAATGCCAGGTAGCAGAGATATAAACTTTATAAAGGACAAACACAAAGATTTTTTTAACTTAAAATAAAAACATGCTTAAAACATTAGCTCTGTGAGCTGCAAGCCTACTTTTGATTTATTGACATTCACCATAGAAATCTCATGCTCAGAGTTCTGAGTCTAGAACCCAGGTTAAAACATGAAATGGCTGCGTGATTAAGAGAGTCTGGTGAAGCAAGCTATGATGCAGCAGCAGAAGAAGAACTGGAAGCAGAAGATGGCCAGTTCCACTGCGAGCCTGATGGAAGCCCTCCGAGGGCCTGATCGGGCCCCTGTTCTGCATGTTTGACACTCCTGGTATAAGCGGCTCTAATCGCCAAGACAACCCGCCTGGACAGATTGAGCGGAAGCTGCCCTACCCTTCTTGCGTCCAGAGGAGGAAACAAAGCATTGTCCCCATGAAACCCTTTTGTACAGTCTAAGTAAAACAATAAACATCTCCTGATATCTAAAGTGTGAAGCGATTGTTCAGATGGAGTTGGGAAAAATACAGGTAGAAATATGTCCTGTGTCAGGTGGAACTGAGACACTACTTTGGGAAGGAAGGTCATGCTTTGATCTCGGAGACTATCTTGTGTTACGCAGGGAGGGGGTAAGAAAATGTGAAAGAATTCCCCACTCAAACTGAGCTGGAACACATCCTCTAGAGCAGGGGTGAAACTCATTTGCTATGAGGGCCAGGTCTGACATAAATGAGACCTTGTTGGGCCGGGCCATGTGTATCATAACATGTAATCCCAGGTAGCTGAGATATAAACTTTATAAATACACAAACACAAAAGTGTTTTTTTTACTTAAAATAAAAACATGCTTAAAACATTAACACTCTTGCAATATTTTGTTTATTTAACAGTTTCTGATAACTGACACCTCTTGCTCTGAATTATTGCAATCTTGAGTATGCTGTTCAAGTGTGTATCTGTAAACTGTAAACCTATGATGATGCAGCAGCAGCAGAACTGGAAGAAGAAGCAGAAGACAGCCAGTTCCACTGTGGGCCTGACAGAAGCCCTCCGGGGGCCTGATTTGGCCCCCCGGCCACATATTTGACACCCCTGCTCTAGAGAACCAGGGGCCCATGCTGCTCTGATGCAAAAACGGCAGCATTTGGTATTTTGGCGGGAAGCAAACTGGTCTATTGAAGGCTGACCCCATTGACTGAAGATCGACTTTAAATAGCAGGGGTTAAGTGACCATTCGCAATCTACACTTAGGTCCCTGCTCAGAGTGTTGTGCATGCTGGCAATGTGTACGGCGTGTACTGAGGCTTCAATGCAAATTACTGTGTACCAGACATGAAGCGCCTTCTTGCAAAGGGAGAGAGATCCCATATTGCCCTGTTTAAGTAAAATTTGGCTATCATGTTGTCTGTAGCTATGAGGAGACTCTTCCCTTGCAGGAGTTCTGAAAAAGATGTAATGGCATATTTAATTGCTATCAATTCCAAACAATTTATATGGAGAGAAGACTCTTTGTCAGACAATATTCCTCTAACAGCAAACCCTTCACAGTGCGCCCCCCAACCTGTGAGCAAGGCATCAGTGAAAACCTGAATATGATGTTGTATAGATCCAAAAACTACCCGTCTGGCTAGATTGGAATCAGAGGTCCACCAATATAGGGACTGCAATACCCTCTTGGGTATGGAGAGTTTACAGGACTGGGGGTCTACAAGCACTTGGAAGGTTCTGAGGAACCCATTTTGCAGTTTTCTCATCCCGAGTCTAGCATGAGGCACTGTGGAGGTAGCTGAAGCCATCATGCGTAGTAATTTCTGGGTATTTACCACTCTTTGGAAATGAATCATTAAGAAGCAGGAAACCAAAGACTGTAATGCTTCACACATCACCTGGGGGAGGAAGGCCTTACCCTGGACAGAGTCTAAATATGTTCCAATAAATTCCACACATTAAGCGAGGCTAAGTTGAGATTTCCCAAAATTGATTAAAAGGCCCAGATCCATGATGGAATGCACTTCTAAGTCCATGGTGGATTGTAATGCCCGATCAGATGTGCCGACAAAGAGCCAGTCATCCAAGTAAGGGTATACCACAGACCCTTTCAATCTAAGATGAGTAATTACTGCAGACATGCACTTCAAAAAGACAGTATTCAAAAGTGGAGGAACCACGTTGGAACCTCAGGAACCTCCTGCAGCTCTCAAGGGTGGCTATGTGTAAATAGGCACCCTTAAGGTCTAGGACCCCAAACCAAATCCCTGGCACTAAAAGGGGGAGAATGTCTTGTACATATGCCATTCTAAACTTGGCCACTCTCAGCGACTTGTTCAGGGACCTTAAGTCCAAAATGAGGTGCAAGCCTTCTTTTTATGAGGAAGTACTTGAGAAAAAACCCATCCTGGCAACTCTCCTGTGCCACCTGCCTAACAGTTCCTTTCTCCAGGAGGGTCCTGACCTCCTCCATTAGTAAGGTTGGGGGGGGGTCACCAGCCAAGGGTTCAGATCAGTTCAATGGGAGCAGGGAGTAGAATATCAAGAAATAACCATGACACACTATAGATAGAACCGAACGATCTTTGGTAACTGTCAACCAATTGTGAACAAACTGAGACAAATGGTTATCAAAATTTTGTGCACCGGCAAGTCATGCAAAGGACTTTTCTTTTCCTGCTTGTTCCGGGGGGGGGGAGGGGTTGCTTGAGGCTTCCCTCAGTGTTTATTCAGATGCTTCCTACTCCATTGCCCCTATGTATAGGATGGGTGAGAGGCCTGGTAGTGCTGCTGAGCAAGTTGGTAGCGATACGGCTTATAGAACTGATTTGAATGTCTCAGAAAACACCTCAGTTTGCCCCAGGAAGCAAGAGGGCAATCTTGCTGTCAACCCCCCCCCTTTTTGCATCTGGTTACTAAAGAGTTCCTTGCCTTCAAAGGGCACATCTTTGACCCTGGCTTTGGTATCTGCTGAGAGTGCAGATGATCTCAGCCAGGCCCATAGCTACTGTGGGGCATTTCATGGCCCTGGCTCCTTAATTAAAAGCTCCACCCCACAAATAATCATGCCAGAAACATTATTTTTGAGGGGAGAGAAACCCCCCCCCACTGCCTGCTGCTGGCAACAGCCAGGTTGAGTGTTAGAGAGCCTCCCCCTTTAAAGAAGGATGTTCAGGTTATTTTAATTAACTGTAATTTAACTGCCCTTTTAAAAGTTTAAAGGCCCCATGACCAAAACAATCTTGGCTACAGGCCTGATCTCAGCCAGAAGTGGCACCGCAGGATGATGCTGGATGTTAAGACGCTAGAGGAACAGTCGAAGGACTGTCTTGAGGCATTTAGTCGCTGCTTGCCTAGACGGACCCCTTCTGTATACATCACTTCAACTAAAGCCTTCTTATCGTCGGGGAGGATATCCAGATACTGAGACATGTACTCCCAGAGACGCATCTGATACCTCCCCATAATGGCCATAAAACTGGCTACTCTCAGGCCCACTGTCTCTGATGAGTAATTTGTTCTACCAAGGGCATCTAGTTTGTGACCTTCTTTGTCCAATGGTGATACAAAGCAACCAGTGAGTTCATTGGGGGATGATTCATTAAGAACAGGGGTGGAGTCCAGCCATCTTCTTTCACTTTGTAGAGATTGTCAAGCTTCTTGGCCAAGGGAGGTGTGGAGGAAGGTTTGGACCAAACACCTTTGGCCATGTCCAGGAGTCCCTGGAGCATGGGGAATGAGATCGGACCCACATTGTCGGTATAGAGGACTTGTAAAATTAGATCTGATGGCTTTGGATCCAATGACACAACATTCAGGTCCAGTGCTTTTGCCATGCGCAGCAGGTGCTTGACGTACATCTGCAGGTCCTCTGTAGGTAATACTGGGGAATGAGATTCCACTGTGTCCTCAGGGGGTGTGATGGATAGGGCCTTTGAGTCAATGAGTCATGGCCAACAACCTCTTCAGAGTCATATTCATACTGTTCCAATATTCGGTTGCTTTATTCGGTTCGGTGACCTCCTATGTGGCAGGACCTCAAAGACCTCATTTTTAGAAGAGGGAGGTGAGTGACAGGCCTGTGTAGAAGGTGATGATATCCTTGATCTTACCATAGACTCTTTTGGCACTGGTGATCGACATTGCATCAGAGATGGTGATCAGTGCTGAGAAGGAGAGGAGCCTCAAACAAATAACAGAGAAGACCGATATTGGAGTGAAATATGTTTTGTCTTCTTTTTCTTAGTGGGCAGTTCCACAACTATTCTTGGAGTTGAAGAAGGTCTTGATGCCTTTTTAGACATCAGATCCAACAGACCACAGTTGGCACAGGCTGTTTTTTCTGGGGAAAGTTGCAGACCCTTGGATGAGGGATTTTGTGCCCCCTGAGCCTTCTCTCAAAGGGTGGCTTTTAGTCTTTCTCATGCCTGGCTTTTAGGGTAAACTAACAGCAGTGGTCATAGGGTGCAGTATTATGGGTTGCTCCCAGGCATAATAGGCACTAGTCATGATAATCAGACTGGGCCATTTTTGTGCTGCAGCCAACACATTTTTTAAATAAGGTCATCTTCCTTGAATTGAGGAATGAAAGACTCAAAATCTTCTTGAGGCAATCAAAACAAAGACTCACAGGTCTAAAAGAGATCTTCTCCTTGTGGTGGCAAAGAGAATACTCAGGAAAGATCACTCCCCCTCTCCCAGTCATGTGGCCGGTTTGAGTGGGAAACACCAGCTCCAGGAGGGAGGGAGGGAGCGCTCTTTCAACCCAGAAAGTTTTATTTCTTTGATTTATATTTCTTTGATTCTTTGCAGAGTTTCTCCCTGTGGCAGGCCTGCACATGACTCTCACAAAAAAAGACTCTCACAAATCAATAGATTGTAAATATTATACAGTCACCTCCATATACCTTTCTTATTTGGTGTTATGCTGCTATCTCCCCTTTTCTTCTCCTTTCTGCTTGTACACTACTTCCTTGCCTGATCAGTATTCCTTATGATCTTTGCAGTTATTTCTAATCTATAAACTCTTTTTGAGCAGGTCTATCCATAGCTTATTCTTACCTATATCCTGTAACATGCAGCATGGGAAAACCTCAGTCCAGAAAAACACCCCAGGAACTGAGCACTCTCCTGTGGCTAAATGCATTACAGAACAGCTTCAGGAGCAAGAGGAAGGTGGTTTTTCTCACCTGCTGCTTCTTTATGGACTGGACTCTAGGATAGTTAGGTGGATAGGGAACTGGTTGGAGAACTGCACTCAGAGAGTCGTTGTCAATGGAATTTCATCTGAATGTAGGGAGGTGTCTAGTGGGGTGACACAGGGCTCCATTCTGAGCCCAGTACTTTTCAAAATTGTTATAAATGATCTGGATGAGGGTGTGGAGGGACTACTCATTAAATGTACAGATGACACCAAATTAGAAGGAGCAGCAAACACACCAGAAGATGGAAATAGAATTCAACAAGATCTGAACACACTGGAAAAGTGGGTGGATGTGAACAAGATGCAATTTAACAAGGATAAGTGCTATGTTCTACATCAGGGTAGCAAAAATGAGGAACATGCATACTGGATGGGGGATACGCTTCTGAGTAGCAGTGTGTGTGAACAAGAACTTGGGATACGGGTAGACCGAAAGTTAAATATGAGCAGCCAGTGTGATGCAGCCATAAAAAAGGCTACTGCAGTCTTGGGTTGTATCAACAGAAGCATAACATCCAAATCGCAAGATGTCATAGTCTCGCTGAACACAGCATTGGTCAGGCCACACCTGGAATACTGTGTCCAGTTCTAGGGGCCTCACTTCAAAAAGGATGTGGACAGAATGGAGTGGGTACAGAGTAGAGCGACAGGATGATCAGGGGCCTGGAGACCAAGCCCTATGAGGAAAGGCTGAGGGACTTGGGAATGTTTAGTCTGGAGAAGAGGAGGTTGAGGGGGACATGACTGATTGCTCTCTTTAAGTATTTGATGGGCTGTCACTTAGAGGAGGGCAGGGAGCTATTCCTGTTGACAGGAGAGGATAGGACTCACAATAATGGGTTTAAATTAAGGGTGGGAAAGTACCGGTTGGATATTAGGAAAAACGTTTTTACAGAAAGGGTTGTGCAACAGTGGAATCAGCTGCCTACGGAGGTGGTGAGCTCCCTTTTACTGGCAGTTTTTAAGCAGCAGCTGGACAAACACTTGTCAGGGATGCTCTAAACTGATCCTGCATTGAGGAGGGGGTTGGACTAGATGGCCTGTATGGCCCTTTCCAACTCTGATTCTATGATGCTACTCACAGCTACACCATTGCAGTTGGAGTCAAGAGTGGTTACAGGGCCATTCGGCTTTCTCTACACCTACTGCTGCTTTCCTTTGCCATGTACTGCTGCCTTCTCTCGCAGGGAACCCACCCTTAGTTGGGGAACAGTATTTTATTAAATTTTCAAAACTTTAAAAGCCAAGCATGGCAGCACTATCCGTGCCATCAATTATAAAAAGGAAGCCTATAAATCTTAACCAGAGATTTTATACCCAGTAAGCTTATAAATCGCTTGGTTC
>NW_015174289.1:902732-935057 GCF_001447785.1 Gekko japonicus
GGCTCTACCCTTCTGTTTGCTTTCCTACTGTCAAGTCACAAAGTTTATTTAAAGCACTGTGCATTAGCACCGCCAAACTGAAGCAAACAAATTAGAAGGTAGAAGAATGAGTATAAGGGATACATGTGCACACTCCTGAAGGAAATCCATTTAGCTACTTGGAGAAAATAAAAGGAAAATCAATTGGCATAACCTGTCAGAGATATGAAAACACTTTAACTGTGTGAATGACTCTGCACAGCTCATCTTACGCCAAGACAATTCTACCCATATTTTATATAACATTCAGATATCGGACCTTACGCAAACAATTTGTGCAGTTTTTCCTCTGTTGGCATAACAAATAACTTACGTGTAAACTTTAAGAACAAAATCTTTTTCTTCTTTTAATTCAGAGATTGATGGAATTACATCCATGATACTCAATACTGCACAACCATATGGACGCCGATAATGCAGGTGAGAAGGACCCTTCCTTGAATCATTTAATAACATGCGTCCTAAAAACAAAGAGTTATTGCAATTACAATTTAGCATCTAGTCTCCTAAACATCTGTCGTGCATGCATAAATGTATTTGGCATAAAACAAATATAAAAATTAATCTAGCTCTGCTAGTACGTAAGTGGCTAAGACAAAGTACATAAAGAGCTAATTCCAAAGGGACAGCCATGTTAGCCTGCTGCAGCCAAAACAAGAATCTTGCAGCATAAAATTGACAAATTTATTATGACAGAAGTTGTTGTGAGCCATGGTCTACTTTGGCAGAACTATGACAAAGTAAGCACTGGCTTTAAAAGCTTAATGCCATAATACATTTAAGGTGCCACAAAACTCTTTGGTTATATTAAGAGCTTTGTCAGCTCAGTTGTCATAAAACATGGCCTTGTTTCTCTGACACAAACACTATACTAATACACTATACCTGTACCCTTTATCACACAAAGGGTACAATTATAAATACCGTGCCATCATTTGCGAAGTTCCTTTGAGAAATACAGTTACATCAAATTTAGTAACTTAGCTTAGTCAACTTAGTCAGCAACTTTTGAAAGTTTTCTGTGGCAGTGTTGCAGGAATGAAACTTGTGATCATTAAAATCTTTTTAAAAATCCTAAAATTAAAAAAAATAATGAATTATTCTATTTTTAAAAAATCTTTCCTTCAGAAGAGATGACAGCTGGCTCCACAAATTAATTTCACTGATAGCTCCTGGAGAATACAAGAATGATTGTGACGTATTCTTAATGCCTTGACCCACTTCCAGAAATTGATAGGATTGAGCCTATAGATCCTAATATTAGAGTGTTTGCTTTGAGAAGACAGCCACAAGAAAACAGATTAACCCTTATTATAAAGGATTTTCAAAGCAGAAGGTAAGCCTCAAAGATGGCAAGAACAATTTCTAACGAGGATACATCTTGGACCCAGGTTATATATTCCTTCAGCTAGGCCAAGAGAGATCATCTATACAGTTTATAGTTTCTCAATGTTAAAAATCTTTATCTCCTCCACTTGAAATTCCAGGCAAAGAGATTGCACAGGACCACCCCAAGACTACAAGCATGATTCATTATATGATCCTACTTCAGTGACACACCTCCCCCTAACCCCTTTCCTCACTGTATTGAAAACAAATACAACAAATATTAATAAGAAATACACAGTGTCAAGGAAGTCTGAGGCAAACCCTGTGGGCTCCCAGGGCAAATGCGCACAAGAGTCAGACCTAGGGTTGCCAAGTCTGAATTTCGCCGCAGCGGGGGACTCCCGGCTGGCGGCTGGAGTGCGTGTGCGCAAAGCACGTGCGCGCCGCATCCACATCACTCGGAAGTGACGCAACCACGGAGGGCACGCTGGGGGCGGGGGTACAACCATCCGAGGGAAAACCATAGAGTCATCCTTTCCCTATACGTTATACATTAAGGAACTTAAAAGAGAAATTGTGTCCAAAAGCAAACAGCAAATGCCAAACAATAAATAAATACTGTATATTCTATTTTTGTGTATCCTATTTTTACATAACAATGAAGCTAATGTGCATATTTGTTTATATTTATTTATTTATTGTATTTATACCCCGCCCATCCCCCAAGCAGGCTCAGGGCGGCTAACAAAGCGGTACGGTGTACCTGGTTAACAAACATAATACTTAAAAACTCTATAAAATCTCATAGACAAATAATTTAAAACATACATTAACAGTTAACCGTAAAGTGCATACAGTACTACAAATTAGATGGCGTGCTTCCAGATCTCATTCTGCGTGATTCCACAAAGTCCCAGGTTTATACAATGTTCTCAACTCAAAGTCCATTCATACAAATCACCAGCACAATGAACTGTGCCTCCCTAACTGAGGAATTATTGTGAATTACTTTGTACTTTTGATATGCTCCAGGATTGAATGCTATTTATGAGGGAAACGTGTATACTTCAACCTTGAGAAAGGAATTCTCCAAAACAGGCTAATTATAGCCAGCTTCCTGTCTTGGTGTATTTGTTTAAAGCAAGATTTATGTATCAGGATCTGTGGTGGTTCAGCTGGGACAGTGATTTGGAACACAATTGTTAAAGCATCTACAGCAGAGAGCACTTGTCAACAGTTCATTGTGCTGGTGATATGTATGAATGGACTTTGAGTTGAGAACACTGTATGTACTTTGAGTTGAGAACACTGTATAAACCTGAGTCTTTACATATAGACTGGATTATAAATTTGTATTAATTATACATGCACATTAACGTCATTGTTATGTAAAAATAGGATTCGCAAAAATAGAATATATCGTATTTTTTTTTGGCATTTGCAGTTTGCTTTTGGATTATACATTATATATAGTGACTTATATCAGTGGGCCAGCTTTTAATTCACAATTTGCACATGCATATTAAAAGGTAAAGGTTCCCTTGCTCGAAAGCCAGTCGAATCTGACTCTAGGGTTGCGGTGCTCATCTCCGTTTCAAAGCCAAAGAGCCAACGCTGTCCGAAGACATTTCCGTGGTCATGTGGCCGGCATGACTGAACACCAAGGCGCACGGAATGTATATAACATATTCCGTCCAAAAGGTACTAGTATCCACAATTTCTATTAAGGATGGGCACAAACCTTGTCACGCACCTAATTTCATGATGAACATCACCGGTTCATGGTTCATGATCTGGAGATTCCTGCCCATCCCTATCCACGACCTTCCCACAACCCTCCACATGATTTCGGAGGTTCATGGGGTTTGTGGTGGGAAGCAGGGGGGGAGCGAGAGGGACTGCTGAAATGGCTTGCATCCATTTCAGCCTGTTAGGCTGCTGAGCTAAAATAGATGCAAGCCATTTAAAGGGAATGTTCCCTTTAAATGGCTTTTACAAGTGGGTACCATGTACAAGTGAACTCTAAGTGGCGAGTTCACCCAGAAGGGCTGAACTCACCACCTGGACTTCACTCACACGTGGCACCTGCTTGCGAAAGCCATTTAAAGTTTAAACAGTTTTTACAAGCAGGCACTGCACTTGAGTGAAATCCAAGCAGCAAGTTCACCCGTTCCCTTTAAATGCCTTTTACAAACTCTTCCCCCCCCCTCCATTCTACTGGCCTTGAGCCACTGCAAGCAGAAAGGAGGGAGGGAAGATCTACCTCACAAACTGGTTCATTGACCAGGAAGGTTCGTGGTTCATGAGACCCCACAAACCATGAACCTCCATGAACCTCCATTTTCCCGGTTCGTGCCCATCCCTAATTTCTATCCCAAATGACTATATGAAAATTACATTTATATGCAATGATACAAAATTACCTAGTGCTGTCTTAAGCTTCACATGATAAGTGGATCAGACTACTTGTCTGTCAAGGCCTGTGTTATCCATTCAGACTGGCAATCACTTGCCAGGGTCTCAGGCAGAGGGCTTTCACATCACCTACTATCTGATTCTTTTAGCTGGAGACTCCAGGGATTGAAGGTGGGACATTCTGCATGCCAAATAGATGCACTACAACTAAGCCACAGCCCTTCCTGCTTCCTACTGGTATACAAAACAGTTTAAGATATACAAAAATACTCTTTAGGTTGATTGAATTAATATCAAAACTATTCAGTAAAAGATATTGTACCTATCCGGATTACATGAGCAACAATGTATAGATCTTTCTTCATGTCCTTGCTGCTGAGATCCTAACAAAACAAGAGAAAAAATTAAAAGTAAAAATTACTTTCAGCAATATCTGTTTAGAGTGTACTGTACTTACAAATATAAAGTCATCCCTGTGTCCCTCATCACATATAAAAACTCAAGCAATAATATATAATTTCAAATGTTTATCATTTATTTAGGAGGCCTCACCTATGTTTTACACAAGTAAGACTTGCTAGTGTTGAGCTCTTACTTATTTCATATGTTTCTTTCTCCTTCCTATTCATAAAGACAGATCCTAAAAGGCAGAAGTAAAGAAATATATGGCTGCATAGTCTGATGGAAAATTAGGATATTTCTGTGGCCCTGAATAAATATACCCTTCCTTGTATATGAAGATACAGTACTATACAACTTGAAAGCTTTCTCATTAGTAATGTTTTGGTTGCTGCAAATAAAACGAGTTTGGGAACCTGACCCAGATAGGAAAGGTCTGCCGAGCATTTATCCTTCCCTTTTTCAGGTAATGCGAAAAGCCCAGACCATGCCAAAGGCACAGGCATTTTGCACATTAGAAGGTCAGAGTCAAAAGGCCTTTGTCCTATGGTTGTTTGCTGGTACCCCTATTCAGCATTATATACTCTGAAGATCTTCTCAGGACTTTGGTGGCTTGCATTAGTAACTGCAGAGGAGCAGTGAGCCCTTATGCCTGGAAAGAGAACAGCTGGTAGCAGTGGTATTCATCTCACACCACTCTAGATAGGTTTCCGTAATTTTTCCTGTGTCACTGCTGAGGTGATCCACTGTAAATTGCTTTGAGTATGCATATTGTGCAATATGCATATTGTATAGAACAGCAGTATCAAAATTTATACATAAATAAATTAAAACTTTTCCAATGGACCAACACAGCAGCCTACAATTTTAATATTTATTTATTTATTTATTTATTATTTATATTTATACCAAACCAAGACTAGCTAAAACCAAGATGGCGGTCCTCTGAACGTCCCAATCTTGCCCATAATGCAAAGAAAGTATTTAGGGCTTTGGCAATCCATGCCCGTATCCAGATGTCCTCCCGGGCGTCGATGGTATACTGACGCATTGGTGGTCTAGTGGTGGTGGCGGCTCCTATTCGAAAGCCTGGTGGAAGAGCTCCGTCTTGCAGGCTCTGCGGAACTGTCCCAGGTCCCGCAGAGCCCTGATCTCCTCTGGGAGCTCGTTCCACCAGATAGGAGCCGCCACCGAAAACGCCCTATTTTTGGTCATGGTTAGTTTGATGGACCGAGGGTCCGGTACCTCCAATAGGTTCCGGCTCCCTGACCGTAGTGCCCTTGGGGGAACATGTGGTACACATATTTCAGACTGATAGGAGGCATTCATGTTTGGTAAGGGTGTTAATAAACGAAGAGGAAGCTGGTTCCATTCTGATCACTGAGAGCTGATTTTAGGTTTTTAACAAGTTGGAGTTTTTAACAGGTTGGGTCCAGGTTCCCAGACTGAACTCAGGTTCCCTGCAGCCACACAGCAGCTGCAAGGAATATTTTTTAAAAAAACAAAGGAGAGCCCAATGAACTCATCTCATGAGGCCATCCGTGATCACTTCAGTAGGAACCATTACAGCATCAACATCCATATGAACCCCCATCAGTAAGTCACTGAATTGGAGGACTTTAGAAAATAAAATTTCCTCTGATGGTCTTTCCCTTTCCTATTCTTAGATAAAAAGGAGGGCTGCCACACATTAAAAAAAACACTGGAACTCCTCACAGCAGAGAAATGAGACATTGTAGAAGCGGTCATTAAGGCTGTGGGATACTTTTCTCTCACCCTCCCTTACTGACACAGAAGAGCCAAGATATTTAGTGGAAACAGCACATCCTGCAATGACTTTGTGACTTCACTCATGAAGAGAGGCACAAGAACAGTAATTTTTAGATGAAGACATAGCCAACAACTGAAACTGAACAAGTTCTCCTCAGTCAAGATGCTGGCATTATAAGATGGCTTTGCCTTCATCTGGAGGATGGAGTCAACCCTTTCCATCCTGTTCTCCTGCCCTGTAACCAAGAATAAGAACTTGTTGGAATAGAATGAATAAATCCAGCTGGTACAGAAAGACAGAACTCAGGGCTTTCCCACATTTTCATGTTCCCCACTTGTGTGTTTCTGATGCTTCAGGGGGCTTTTTCTATTCTGCATATGTTTTGCACCCTCTAGTGGTTGATTCAATATTACATCGCTTTATGTCCAGCATAAAAACCTGCAGTTTAAATCTGCAGGTTTTTATGCTGGACATAAAGCGATGTAATATCACGTACACCACTAGAGGGAGCAAAACACACATAGAAAAAACCCTGAAGCAACCAGAACACACAAGTGAGGAAAATGAGGATGTGGAAAAGTTCTCCGTGTCCATCCAAGGCTACTGAAGGATCTTTTAACCTTTTTGTTCCATCCTTTATCCAAGGAGCTCAGAGCAATATCCACATGTTTTCCCTCTTACTGTTTATCTTCCCAACAACCCTGTAAGGTATGTTAGGCTAATAAAGGGAGAGTGATTGGCCCAAGGTCAGTCAGTAAACTTCATGACTGAATTGGGATTTGAATCTGGTTCCCCCCCGGTTCTAGTCCAGCATTCTTACCTCTCTGCACTACACTAGCTGGGAAAGAGAGTAGGGCTTGTAGAATTCAATAGGTAAAGTAATAACCTAGCTACGATGAAAGTTAATAACACCTTGGGCAAATATCTCTTACATAAATGGAAAATGTTGTCCTTCTAGGAAGTAATGTTGGGTATCACCTCTTTAAACATGACTACTGACATTTCTGCAAAAAATTATTTTTCAGTTAGCACCCTCTTCAAAAATATCTTTATCATTCATTTGGTAAAGAAATTCCTGAATCTGACCAGAAGTTATTGTTATGATGTTATGCCTGAAGGAAAATGCAGAAGCCCAACATGAAAGCTGAAAGCTAATATAGCACCCAAAAGTGTGAGGTAGGAAATCCCCAGTTGCTCAGGCCAAAGCTTGCTCAGGCCTCTAAAAGTCCTTTGGAAATCTCAGACCCACGCTACCTGCTAAATAATACTACTACTTACAGGTTGTAGGATAACTGCCAATATGTATGTGATGTGTTTCGAACACTACCAAAATTATTATTGTTATTATTCTTATGAAACAGTGCAGTAAATACTAGAGTAATCCCAAGAATCATTCAGAATGATAATAAACTCTGCTCAAGATAGAATACAACACAGCCCCTTGTCAAAGCTTGGGCAAATTTCGTTAATAATAGACTATGCTCACTGAGAAACTGTAGATTTACTTGTGTGGTCTAACAGCATGATAATACCAGTATAGATTTCTCTTTGATGAAAGATGGATTTGCACAAATACAGTTTAGAACTCAGCATGAATGTTGAAGTTCCCCAGGACAACTGGCCTATGGGTCCTCAGCACCACCCCTGAGACCAGCTCTGTCAACTCAGGCAGAGAGACTGTTGGGTAGTGGGGTGGGTGATACACCAACAGAATCCCAATCCTGTTTCTCAATCCCAACATTAGGTAAACAGCCTCAAAACTGGACGTTTCCTGGGAGCACTAGAGGACTATGGTCCTTAAGTACTACAGCGACACCACCTCCCTGCCCACCAGACCTATGTTGATATATCTCCAACTATCCTGGGGGATACAGTTGGGAGATATTAACTCCTCCCCTCCCTCAGCCAAGTCACTGTGATGCAAGCCAGGTCAGTACTCTCATCCAGGATGAAATCCTGGATGGCTGCTAGATGCATGTATATGTGATAAAATTAAGCATTTTGGCTATTCTGCCTAAATTAGATGGATCTTATAACTCCCAAAACAGTTGACTTCCTTGAATAATTCTTGTTCACTTGCTTTCCTTCTCCTACCTTGCTCATTTTTGTGTTACAGAATATGGCTATATAAGATAGTTTCAGAGGGTAGCAATGTTGATCTGCAGTAGAACAGCTAGATTCAAGTGCAGTAGCACCTTAGAGACCAACAAGATGTTTGGGGTAGGAGCTTTCGAGAGCTGTCATGACAGCTTTAACCCTCAAAAGCTCATACCCTGCAAATTGTGTCCGTTTCTGTGGTGCTACTGACTATAGCTGTATGAGTTAGCAGTAAAACTATCTTTAGCATTCTAGTATCAGTAACAAGTCCACTTTAATTTTATCTTATATAATTTATTGTACGGACACCATTCAGAATGGTTGAGTTACAGTATATACGGACATCATAGGCACTTATAATAATTTATGCTTAGGACTCTGCTGCCACTTCCAGAGACAGAGTATGTTACAGTCAGGGCTGAGCAAGACCAGCTGCACAGCACTGCCTATCCCTGAGCCTGTCAGGAGGGCGATGCCAACCCCCTCCCGACTATGCAGGAAGTTACCCCAGTAGCACTCGCCAAGGGAAGGAACACGGTCTTAGACCCTTCCCGGGAGGTCCGGGGATCCTGTCTCAATGTCCACAGAGAGGCGACAGTCCTAAGAAGGGAGGGGGTCGAGGGCGCGGAACCACTTGGGCAGGACGTCAGGGACCTGACCGCTGGAAACAGGGTTGGTGGGTGGAACAACAAGACCAAAATCCCTTGGAGTCCCAGCTGGTGGCTCGGTTACTTTAAGAAGTGGGTGGTGGGTGAAGCAGGTGTGGAGGCTGAACAAATAAAGGAACCGGACAGATGAAACCAGGGAGTAGAAGGGGTTCATTTGCGGAGAGACTGAGAGGAGGGAAACGTATTCCACTCGAACTCGTCTAAGCGAACTTTCCCTGTTGTGGCGAGTGAGAATAACTTGACCGACAACAATTCTGAGGCATACCTGAGCCGATGGTGTTCAGCCAAACACCCTGGCTTCGACTCACGACCGACTCAACCCCTCCCGTAATCCCGAGCGTGACAGAGCCTTAGACAGTATAAGACACCAAAGCCAGCTTCATAGATACACACACACAAACATAATTCCCTTACATTTTTATGAGACCAAAATCTGAATACTACTAATAGTACTTGCTCTGCAGTAAATAAAGGCTAACAAATTACTCCCTTCACTATGCTGGCATTTTCAAATTGTGTTTGTCTATAAACACAAGCAGCAGACCAAAAGACGGTTCTAATTTTATGCTTCATTAGAAGCAATGGGCAAAACAAATGCCAAATGAACGAGAAATGTAGCAGGAAACAGAGTGTTACATACTGTGAAAACTGCACACATTCGGTCAATCTTGTCTGGATTTTTGGGCCCCCCATTCTTGTTTAACCTTACCAGAAACTTTTCACTGAAAGGCAAAAGAACAACAAAAAATGACTTAAACACAAGAGATATGTCAGTATATGTTTTCTACTATGCCTGCTGGTTAGAATTTCCAAAAGTTTAATTAATTTTATTCAGTAATCTAGTGTTATCTTATGCTGGAAAAGTACAGCTACATTCACAAGATACTGGGACCAGGTCAGTCAATACTCCCCCCACCTGCTCCATACAGATAAAAAGGATTAATTAATATTTATTATATTAATGAACATATAAATACATCATTCGAAATTACACATTTTTTAAAAAGAAAATAATCTTGGTCTGAGGACAAAACAACAGAGATAAAAAGGAACTCACAATTCATGTAACCATATTCTTTGCACTGACACTAATTTAAACATATGTCTAACTACTTGAAAAAGTGAAGAAGAGGAAGAGGAGGAGGAAAAGGAGGAGGATTTATACCCTGCCCTTCACTCAGAGTCTCAGAGCGGCTTACAATATCCTTCCCTTCCTCTCCCTACAACAGACACCCTGTGAGATAAGTGGGGCTGAGAGAGCTCTGAGAGAACTGCTCTTGAGAGAACAGCTCTGAAAGAACTTATGACTGACCCAAGTCAGCCAGCTGGCTGCATGTGGAGGAGTGAGAACTCAAACCCAGTTCCCCAGATTAGAGTTTGCTGCCTTTAATTCTCACTGTAGTTCTAGGCAGCATGTTTCACTGATCAACTGTTTTATTGTTATTTAGACTTATAGTTTGACCTATCGAAAGGTCCTTAGGCAGGAATGACCACAAGGACTGTTGACAGTTCTGTTCATATACATACCTGTATTCGCTGATTTGTTATATAAAGAACAGTGCCATCCTAAGCAGGTCTACTCAGAATCCTTCTCAGCTGTACTCAGTGGGCTTACTCCCAGGAAAGCAAGACTGCACTAGAAGCAAGTAATTCTGTGAACCAAGCTAAGAGACAAAATGCCATGGAGCTGCTACGAAGAGGCAGAATTGGGTGTCATCACCTCTCCTCGCTCTTCTGCTGGAGGAATTTCTGTTGAGGTAAGAGGCTGCATCAGTGCAAGAGGGAAGTGATGTTCCCCAGTTCCCATCTTTTCATAGCACCCTCCCGGCATTTTGTCCATGGAGTTCCTGTGACTTTGGTCATCAGATTGTCAGAGATCTCAGGAGGTGAAAGGGGAGGTGGAAAAGATCCACGACCTCAAGTACCTTCCACTGACACATCATAGAATCCAACCCAGAAAACGGCAACATTTTACTCTGACTACTGTAAACTATGAACACACCACTATGATCTGCACAATGAAAAAGGCTGATTTTGACTTACCTGATCTGCTTGCCTTCTCGGACATCATATAAAAAAAAGAAGACATCTGCATCCTCTCCAATTGTATTATAAGTGAAACTCTTTAGACTCAGAAAGAAGTGGTGAGGGATTGGTAAACGGCATGCTTCTCCATGACGCGGGCGCATCGTATCTACCTGATTTTAAAAAGATATAAGGTTGGATCTAGTAGAAATTTCTACTGATAGAAAGGGAGGTACTTTTTTGGCCAGTTTCCTCCTTCCACAGCAGACCACTGACTCCCCCTCCTCCCTGGGCCCCTCCTGTCATCAAGAGCAGCATGGATGGCATTTTGAACTGCAGCAGGTGGGGGAGGGGAGAAATCCTGCCCCACTGATGAAAATTTCAATTAGAAGCTATTTTATGTGGGATTTAACCCAAATGCTTTATTTCCTGTGGAAATATTTCATATTTATACACTCATTAAGGACTCTACTAGATATCTGTCATACTGTTTCCATTATATATATATTGGGTTTTTTGTTTGAATTATTTAGAAATTTAGCAGTAGCAAAATACATTTTGACCATCCCATAGAGTGTAAGGATTCATGTCTCCTTTAGAATTGCTGAAGCTAATTTCTACGTTATTGTATCTGACAGATGGGTGACTACATTTCTTTGTTAGAATATAGCATGCTTTAAAAGATCACCTACCATCTAGTAGAAGGGTACACTGTTAACAACTAGGTATAAAAGGTGAGGATACCTTATGCACTATGACAATCTTATGTCAAGAGAACCCTATGATCAACAGGTTTGCAATATTTTTTCCCCATTACATGTTAAAAGCAAATTTATATTCCCATATTTTCAAGACTCTTCCCCTGAAAAACCAGTATCTGACCCTCTGCTGTGGTTTGCATTCCACAACTGCCTGTATGTGAAAAGGTTCTGATGAGCATATCCATTCTCTTTAATCCACACAGTAGTCCGTCAACCTAGTTACCACCTTCCCCCAGGCTCTGAACTCTGGAAGTCTGCTTGGTACAAAGACCAAAATGAGACACAGTCACATGCTTGAGGACAGATGACCTGTTTAGTAAAAATATCCAACAGACCTCTGTTTGAAGGCCGATTAGGTGACAGTAAAAGCAGCCTGAAGCTCTTTTTTAAACTACTTTATCAATGCAACACGTACAGAAGCATTGTTCCATCTGGTAAATGGCCTGTTGCAATTTGACTGAATCTAGCCAGAAACGTTAACCAAGGATCATTATGATATGCTTGAGACATGTTCTAGTAATGAAATCACTTGCATCCAGCCAATCTCAGCACTACAGTTAATTCAGGTCTTTCAGTCAGTTACCATGAAAATAAGAACAAAATACATGGGGCAAGAAGCAAGAAATCTTGTTTTCTTCAACCACTTCCATCTTAGTTGGTTAAAATTAGGTAGAACCCATTTAATAGTACTGAGAAACCACTACAGAAGAGGAATTGCTGTCTCCTCTCAAGCATGCAGTAATCAAACTCGGGATATAGGGTGATGAAATCTAGTAGGTCACAAATTGGGTAAGAAACAAATCAGGCAATATATGTTAATGCATTTGCCAAAAAAGTACTCCAGATGATTTAATCTAGATTAATCAAAACTCCCTGGCTTCATATATGGGGGAAAAAAAATCACAGTGCAGATAAATCGTCACTTTTCTATAAGCATAAATTTTCACGTCTCTTTCACCCAGTGTTAAGCAACCGGCCTGTGAATACCACAATATTAAAAATTTATTAATCCTAATTAATCTTATATATGTACCTTAAAATGCATATTTCAAAAAGGGCACAAACACTGCTGAATATTAGGGCTTGGATTCCACAGAAAACGTCTGTGTCTGAAAAGGGGGGGTGATATAAAGGCAATATACTCAGGGGTAGATGGCCCATTAAGGCCACCACGGGATATCCTAGGCAACCCTTGCAGCAACTGCTGTGGTGAGTAGACAGCAATGGTCCATGCAGAACTGGGGAAGTGCTGCCACCACAAGGCAACTAGCTGCCCCAGTTCTGTACAGGGCAGGTAAGCTGCTGTGAGTGAGCAGGCTGCATGGGTCCAGGTCAACTGACTTGCTCACAGCAATGGTGGCTTGCCCACTGTACATGGGGATGGGCAGCTGGCTCACTTGAGCCACAGCAAGAAAGTCTTTTGCTCCTCCCCCACCTCAATTGGAGATGCAAGAATAGGGGAAGGCTAGTGGACAGGGCCCTTTCCAAGGCCATCTTTGGTTCCCAGTCCCCCACTGAAAGCACATATGTATCTACTGTGACCATGCATCTTTTAAAAAAACACTCAAAGTTATTGATAAACTGAAGAATAGACCTTATATAGGAAGAATCTGTAAACTACTGCTAAGTAGAAGTATTGATCATGTTGGGGTTCGTAACGGACTGCACTTTTTAAGAGGCTCAGAAGTTCTGTACCAACAACTAAAGGACTCTGAAGGGTTAATTCTTCATAAAGCCAGAGACCTTTGAGTGACAGGCTGCTCTAAGCCATCTGATTGGTTAGCATAAGCTGAGCAGAAAAGGTCTTGAGAGAGCTGCATGCTGATGAGATTCAGTCACATTCCTGCCTTAATTGTGAAGAGACGTGTACTGAGATAGTTTGTGAATAGCCCTTACAGAAAAAGGGTTTAGTGCTGACAGAGTCAGATTTCTACCTTGACTGAATGCAGTCTGAATTCAGCTTTAGCTGAGAGCAGTTTGAAAACAGACAGAGAATGGGGGGGGGAGTTTGGCAAGGAAGTTTGGGTAGTAGATGAAGATTCCCATTCAGGCCAAAGGAAAGGGGATAGATCTAGAGAGAGAAGAAGATTCCCTACTCAGTCAAACAGGGAGAGGTATCTCTGAGGAAGTACAGAGATCTCTGGTCTGGTGTGATTAGAAACTGCCTGTAGAGACCTTAAAAGTCAGCGAACAACTCAAGAAGAGTACTGGTGTTCCAAGTGAAGGGGTTTGGGCACTGAGAAGAAGGTATCAGCCTTCTGGGTACCAAAAGAGTCAGCAATTACTCAAATAAAGTGAGCTAGAGTGTTTGGGGAAAACACTGGGGAAAGCCTCTCAATATAAAGATCTAAGTAACTGTGAATAAGAATAGAAATCAAAGGCTATGTTTGGACACTTGACAGTTTGGAGTGCAGAAGTCTGGTACTGGAGAACTGAAAAGATGCTTTTTTAAAAGACAAAATTATAAAATTTATGGGACTGGCTGGTTGGAAAAGAGGAGGCACCATGGTTGTAAGAACTACAGAGCCATTGTTGATGTTTGAGAGGGCAGTTACCCTGAGCTGTGGTTCTATGGACATCGGCTGTGGACTTAAGCTTCCGAATATGTTCCAGAGTGCCATTAGTTTTGGTGTTCAATAATAACTGAAAAAGGACATAGCAGAACTATATAAAGTACAGAACAGGGCAACCAACATGATTAAAGCGTTGGAGCACCTAAGAAAAGACTGAAGAGTCTGGGACTTTTCAAGTTTAGAAAGATGACTAAAGGGGACTTTGGTAAGAGCTTTATAAAATTATTCATGGCGGAGAGAGTAAAGAACTTTTTCTCTGTCCCCTAACTTACTAGAACTTGGGGGAACCCAACGAAGTTTATGGGCAGTAGATTGACTTCTTTACTTAACAAGTGATTTAAAATGTGGAATTTGCTGCCAGAGAATGTAGTGATGGCCAGAGGAATAAATGGTTTTAAAGGGAAGTTAGATGGATTCATGGAAGATAGGCCCCTCAGTGGCTACTAGCCATGGAACCTCCACATGTAGAGGCAATAAACCTCTGGACACTTGCCAGGAAGCATCATCAGGGGCAAGCCTTGGCCCCTATGCCCTGTTGTTGGCCCTCCAGAGTAACTGGTTGGCCCCTATGTGAGACCGGATGCTGGACTAGATGGATCACTGGCCTGAGCCAGCAGGGCTCACCTTATGTTCTTATTTCTTAACTTGGCCATCAAAAGAGAGTTTCTCTGGATTTGGCTTCAAGTGGCATTAATGGATTTGAGCCCAGTGTATCTATGTAGAGTGACAGAGCCCATCATGATATGGTATGATTTATTAGTCTGTTATGATTTATTATTGGTATGATTTATTCATGGTATGATTTATTAGTCTGTTGCTTTGTTAAGCGGAACACCTTATTGTACAGTGGCAGATCTCCCTCTCGAAAAATATTGGTGTTGAGCCATACAGACCTTGTAGATATGGTCCTGATGTTGACCTTTTGGAAGACTATTACCAGGGCCAAATAGCTGTTATGCATTCAGAAGTGTGATGAAATTGGAGTGTTGCCTATGTTGAATGTTAGCAGCACAACTAGCCGTGCAGGGTGACAGGAAAACCCACAGTAGTGGTCAAAAGGAAATTGAGCAGGAAAGGAAACAAAAGGAAGTATCTGCAGGAGATATGCATAATGTACTTGCTCTCCTTTTTGGGAATAGGACTCTTGGTGCCACTTCTAAGCATTTAGCTCTACAAGAATCCAAATGAACCCATATGTGTGCATGCACAGAGATTACAAGGAAGAAAAAGGACTGTACATGAAGGATGTAGTACAGAGCATCAACGAATTAATGTGTGTGTCACAGCAACAATATGGCTCATCAAAATGGACTCATCTAACACTTCAGACATTTCCTCTTTGTCAAATCTATACTTGTAATACTGTGGTGCTTAAATAAATATATTATATATATTCTGAAACTAGGTAGTAAAATGAAATGCACACAGCTCCCAGTTGCTTCATCTGAACAGAGCCACATTCAATACAAAAGGCATTCTGGCTGCCTCACTATAAGAACAAAATGATTAGTGTACAGCAAATACCTTCATTAAACTGTTTCAGCAAAAGACAAAACAAAACTTGCACCATGACAATGCTAAATGCTAATAAATACAGGGTAAGATGCAAAAGCAGCTACTCTAACTGTAAAACACAACTTATCATTTCTTCAGTTATGAGTTAAGAAACAAGGCTCCTGTAGTTTATCTTACCTGTGATGTGCTCTGCTGTACACTATGCCTGCTGGATAAATGCTGCAAAGATTAAAAAAAAGTTTATATTTAATGATGCTTTGAAAATTTTTGCTCACAGCACTAAACAGAATTTAGATTGTTTTCAGACTAGTCTCATTTAAATAGCAATGTACTCGCCTAAACACCTAGTTTTATTATTTGACATGAAAATGACTTAAATATTGATACTAGCCTCTTGCCACAGCAAAATGTAGCACTCTGCAGGTGTCCCATACTAGGATATGACACTAGGGCAACAGCCAGGAAGAGTATCGCTATGCCAGCAACTGCCTATCTACCCAAATTTGGCACACCAATATTACACAAAAGATATTGTGTAGCAAAGCATCCTGAAAAGCATTTCAGCCACCAGAGTTGACTCAGACAAAATTGGTATAATTATCATAGGCATTAAAATATTTAAAATGACATTTTAAAACATAAGTATGGATCCTAAGCAGTATGAGCAGAATATAGGGTTGCCAACTACATCTTGGGAAACTCCTGCAGATTTGTGTGTGATGCCTGGGAGGGGAGTTCCGTGAGGATGCGATGCTCTTAGGAGTGTGCATTTTTTTTCCTTGGTATTTTTTGGTTTGGGTCTATTGAACCCACAAAAATTTCAGGATTCCTGAAAAATCCTGGATACCAATATCAGTACAGTATGTGGAGCTGGGACTTTTCAGAAATCCTATTTTTTCCAGGTCCAATAGACCAGAGAAGAAAAAAACAGAAAAAAAATGCACACCTAAAGCTTTGCTGGTGGAAAGCAGTCTGCTCCTTGCCAGCACGGCTGACCCTTGAACTGGCTTCTCCTGTAGCCCTACTTAAACAGGTCTGCATGAGAAGCCAACCCAAAGGTGTGCCGGCAGGGAGTGGACCACTCCCTGCCAGCACAGCTGATCCTTGGGCTGTCATCTGCAATCCCTTTAAACTTTAAAGGGACTGCAGTAGAAACCCTACAAACAGCTGAGAGGCAGAAACAATCTGGTCCTGCTTCTCCACTGTTTTTCAGATCTACCCAGTAATCCTCAAGTATACCTGGGATTTTGGGGGGATTTTTTTTTTTGGGTTTCCCCAAAAAATCCTAAATACCTTTGGGATGCAGACATATACCCCAAAATGCCGATAAAGTATTTTCTGGGTATATTTTCATTTGAGGTAGATCCAAACACACACCCCTAGGGCTCACATTAAAGATCTCTGAGATCACCAGAAAACTATTGTTGTTGCTGTCATTACTATTATTTCTATACTGTATTCTCTACCACCAAAGCTGCAATACACGGAAACCACTACAAAGAAAATGCTTTTCTACAAAGAAATTAGATGATGGTCTGGAGGATGTTCCAATTTGTAGAACACATGTTGGTGATGTTCAAAAGATCTGTGACAGCAATAAAATAACATGTTGATTACTGGTTCAGAAGAAAAATTGGGCTGGCAAAGCTCTAACCATAAGAATAACACATATCCAAAGGTTAAAGAGGGACTTTAGACACAAGAGTAGCCACTGTGCAGGCCCAAGGGGAGTAAGGTGTCAGTCCCTTCCAAAATAAAGAGCGTGCCATAGCAAGTTAAAGGGACCTGTTACAAGCAGGCCTGTAGCTACGGTGAGGCCTCCCAGGGCCCAACCCCCAACTTCCCACCAAGGCCCCCCTGACTGCCTAGGTAGCTCAGGCCACCCAACTCTCTGGGCTGCCCAGAGGGCTCACCACTGCTCTTTCCTTTCCCTGCCTGCCAACAGCCACGCAACTTGCCATTGAGCCAACTTTCCTGGGTGCTTGTTGCATTTCTCAGGTATTCCTTCGATGGCCAATTGATTTGCTGGAGGGTTTGGTTGCATTCCGCACACCCAAGGACAAGCAGCAAAAGCTGGGTGCTTCCTCCTCACTGAGGGGGCTGGTGGCATGGAGGGAGACCCCCATGACTTGCTTCCGACTGCCAGACCCCCGCAGCAAAAAGGGCAGCGTGACCTGGCAGCTGCCTGAGCAGCATGCACGTGAAGAGGGGGGCACAGTCCCCGGGGCTGGCTGGCCTCTCCAGTGCTTTCCCTGACATGCTCCCTTCCTGGGCTCCAAGCAGCTGTTCCCTAATGGCTGGTGAGTGGTGACCAATGGCTACAGCAGCTTGCAGCAGCAAGACTTGAGCGGCATGGGCAAGGACAAAGCCAGGCTGGAGCCAAAAGGCTGCACTGCTCTCGGACCTCTTTCGGCATCCTTGTCCTATAGGTTAGATACATTATCCCTTGTCAACTTCTCCCACCCTTGGGGCAGAACGTGGACCCATGGTTTATTATGGAGATGGTGTACTGAAGAGGGCAGGGCAACATCTAAAATTATACTGGTGGAAAACTTGTGCTGAATCTAACCCAGCATGCTACAGAGCCCATAGAAAGTTGTACAAAGCAGTGGTTACAGTGGCAAAGAAATGTTACTTCTCTGTTAATATTGCTTCAGCTGGTTTTTAGTTGGAATAATTTTTTTATTAGTTTTCAGACAAACAAACAAACAAAAATCACTTACTTGAAGCAACAGAGCCAATCAACATATCACAAATTGCCAGTCAGATTTTCATAAATCTTATCCATCCATAAATTTGTACATATTTTCCTTAATACCTAGAGCACGTCATTCCCAAACTCCATATAGGATCTTCTTATTCATAACATATTATTAGATAGTTTCATCCCATTAACTCATGTTATCATTCATCCCATTACCTCATGTTATCTAGATCGCCTCCTAAATAATCTTTACCCAGCAATAACTCAACCAAAACTTGCTTCAGCCTGAATATTATTTTTCCATCCTAAACACAACCACAACTTTGCTTAAAGCTTTTGTTCCAGCAGCTGAATCCTTCAGCATCTTGTACTGTGCTATCATGGTAGAGCTCTATTTTCAATCATTTCTATCTTGCATTTTTTAAAAAATATATATAAATATATCTTAATGATTGCTCCTAACACCAGCATCTTGCATTTAGAAAATTATATAATATTGCTTCAGCTGGTTCAGGACTATCCCAGTTGCTTAGGGTATCTTGGCATCTGCTGACTCCTAAATCGTAGCCTTATAGTCTCAGGAACAGATAATTAGTTGTGATATTCTTGCTGGTAAATATATATCTTGCATTGGATACTGGTTATAACATAACTCAGAAAGAAGAAATAACTCGTGCATTCTCTCATCTGTTTATGGACCATTTTTACCCAGTTACTATAACAGGATCCTAGGATCTGTGAAAGCCACTACTCTTACTCTGGAACTTTGCCCATCTTGGTTTTTAAAATCATGTAAGGACCACATTACTGAGCCCTTAGTCCCCATCATAAATCAATCACTGACCCAGGGTGTCTTCCCTTGGCCACTCAAAGAGGCAATTATCCATCCATTACCGAAAAAAATCATTTCTACAAAAGAATCATGTGGCCAATTATTTCATACTGTAAGTTGCTCTTTCTGGGAAAAGTGGTTGAGAGAATAGTAGCAGACCAACACTAATTCTTCTTGGATAACTCACCTACTCTGGACCTTTTTCAGTCTGATTTCAGGATGGGTTATGGACCAAAGGCAAGATGGGGTATGAAACAACCTCTTTGTTGCTCCTACTGGATTTATCTACAACCTTTGATAGAATGGACCATGCCATCTTGTTGAGTCATTTGGAAGCAGAAATGGATATCATGGGATGTGTTTTGAAACGGTTTATCATCCCTCCTTGACCACTCAAAAGGTTTCTGCTGAAGACCAGTTATCATCAGTGTGGGAATTATCCTGTGGGGTTCCAAGGGGTGCAATCCTATCCCCCTTTTGACTAGACCATTGTGTACAGAGTGAATTACCTGTCTGCTATACGCTCCTATGGCACTGTCTTCTACTTATGATGACATTTTCTTCATTGTTTTACATGTCATGTCTAATACTTTTTGCTTTGTTTCAAATGTCTGTAATCCTACTCTGATTGCATTGCTTATTAGATGTCACTGCAGTGCCTTACACTGTGTAAATCTCCTTGAGTCTCAGTGACAAGAGTCTAGCAGAAGTGAGTATTGCACATGGCCCTGGTGAAGGATATATCTGCTCTGGCTCTGATAGAAAGGGTGCAGTGCCTCAAAAAGGTGGAAGGCTGGGACCAGATAGCTGCCTTACAGAGCTCAGGAACAATAATCCCTCCGCTGAAAGAGAAGGATATGGCAGTAGCTCTGGTGTCATCAGCTCCGAGTGACCCAGAAAGAGGCTTGTAGGCCAAATCATATCAGAACTTGATGGAATCTGTGACTGAGTAACTGAAGACACTCTGTATCATTTCTTGGAGTATGAGCATGAAACAAACAGGCCAAGGTCTTTCATTAAAGAAGCAGTTCTGTATAGATATAATGACAGAGGTTTCCAAACAGGCAAGGCCCACTGTGCTTCCAAGGCGGGGTTCAGGAAGTAGATGGAAGGACCAGGCCTTGGTTAAGACAAAATCCAAGACTAATTTCAGTACAAAAGTGATATCTGGGCAGAGAATTTTGCCAATGTGAATATGGAAGAAAAGCAGGATTTGAGCATAGCACATGAAGTTTATGGGCCCTCAATGCAGAACAGAATGCAACTACAAAGGCTACCTTGCTGGCAAGGAGCCTCAGGTCACACGTGACTGATGGCTTTCTTATGAGCTGGGTGAAGGCAAGATGAAAGTCTCACACAGGTATTGGTGGTGTAATTAATGGATAGATCTTTCTATTTCAAAACTGGTTCACCATAAGTTGGGATGAAGAATGAGAGGTCATGAAGCTGGGATGGTTACTACATGAATCTGAAGAGAAGAGTATGATTGTACTAGAAAACATGGATGAAGCTAGTGTTCTAGAATGTGGTCTCTGCACAGGTGAGTGGGTCTGACCCTTGAGTTGAAATGAATTTACAGAAATGCTTCTATTTACAGATAGATTATCTGACACTCAGGAGAACCTCCCTAAGGGCATCTGAGAGTGGGACTCCAGAAGTCTCTTCCAAGTGGCCAGATTCAAGGTGTCTGGGTTCAGGATCCTCCCATGATGGTGAGACAGGATGTTTGGAACCCTCAGGAAGTACATTGCTCTTTGAATAGGTAGAGGACCCTTGGGAAAGCAAAGTTGTCTCAGCCAGTGTGGAATGATAAGGATGCAATCTGTGTGGTCCCTGTCCACCTTTCTGATAACTTGGTTGTGAAGGCAATGGAAGGGAAAGCACAGACCCAGAATACCAGTGGAAAGGAAAGGCACCATTAAAAGAGCAAACCTTCAGACATCTAATGCTTGCTGTAGTGGCCAAGAGAGCTGTGTCTACTGTGCACCAACAGCAGATTACAAGTAACTGTCATTCAGAGACCACTCATGTGCAACAACAGAATATAACTACAGCCCTGCTGGATCAGATCAGTGGTCCATCCAGTCTACCATCTTGTTTCACACAGCAGCCAACCAGTTGCCCTGCAGAGCCAGCATACAAGGTACAGATGCCAATGCCTTCCCCTGATGTTGCCTAATTGCACTGGTATTCAGAGACTTACTATCTCTGAATTTTGATCACATTAGTCACCATGGCTAGTAGTCACTGATCAACCTATTCCAAAATCTGTCTAATCACTTTTTAAAGCTAGCTGTGCTCATGGCAATCACTATGCCCACTGGCAGGGAATTCCACAATTTAATTACTTAAATTTAAAACGTATATAGTTTTGTCTGTCCTGAATCAACTCCACATCAGAATTCATTGGGTGGCCCCGTGGTCTACTACTATGGGAAAAAAGGATCATGCACTTTCTCTGCCCCTGCATAATTTCATAAATCTCTAAAATCTCTTATCAGTCTTTTGTTCTAAACTGAAAAGCCACAGATTCTTTAGCCTTTCCCCACAGGAAAGGTGCTCCAACCTCTTGACCATCTTGGTTGCCTTCTGTGGGTGTGCCAGTGCTAAGTGGCATGAAGGGAAGGCTGTCCAATGGTGGGTTGTTGTGCAAGGGTATTTCACATCCACCTCCTCAGAAATGGCACTACCAGAGGACATACTGAGTTCACCCTCCACTACTGTGGATAACTCAGACTGAGCCGATAGAAATTGAATCCGATGAAGACGGAGGTCCTGTGCCTGAATTGGAGCGGTTCCAGGGTGGGAATCCCATTGCCGGCCTTTGATGGGGCGCCGTTGGTGCCAGCGTCACGGGTCCGGAGTTTGGGAGTGCTCCTGGATGCCTCCTTAACAATGGAGGCCCAAGTAGCAGCCACTGCCAAGGCAGCCTTCTACCATCTTCGGTTGATTAGGCAGTTGGTTCCCTTCCTTGAGCGCAAAGATCTGGCATCAGTGATCCATGCTATGGTCACCTCGAGGTTGGATTACTGCAATGCTCTCTACATGGGGCTGCCCTTGGGGCAACTTCGGAAGCTGCAGCTGGTGCAAAACGTGGCGGCCAGGCTGTTGATGGGCCTCCCGATGCGGGAGCACATCCAGCCTGTGCTAAAGGCGTTGCACTGGCTGCCAATAGCTTTCCGGATCTGCTTCAAGGTGCTGTTTTTGACTTTTAAAGCCCTATATGGTCAGGGACCTGTCTACCTGAGGGACCGCCTTTCCCCGTATGTTCCCCAGAGAGCACTGAGATTTGGGATGCAACATCACCTGACCCTTCCTGGCCCTAAAGAGGCCAGGTTGACAACAACTAGGTCTAGAGCATTTCCGCTAGCTGCACCAGCATATTGGAACAAGCTCCCTAGTGAGATCCAGGCCCTGTGAGATCTCCAGCAATTTCGCAGGGCCGTGAATGTTTTATGGATTAATGTTTTATCTATGTTGGCTTTATTAATGTTGTGAGCTGCCCTGAGCTGCTTTGGTGGAAGGGCGGGATAAAAGTTGAATAAATAAATAAATAAATAAGCAGGGTTGAATCTTCATCCTGATCCACATCCTCCAGTTGGTCTATCCATCAGCCAGCTAAGCAATCCTAGAAACATTGAAGAAGGTCCTTAACAACACATGAAAGTCATCTATCAGAAGATTCTGAGTGCTAATGGAAGTGTTTCACCATGGGTGATTTCCCACAAGCGCTGCTCCGCGCTCACTCCTCCCTTTTGCCCCGATGGGACGTGTCAATTTCACACAAGCTGCTGCGCGGCCGCATTTTGCCCCACAGCTTCGTGCGATTTCCCCTGCATCTACTCAATCCTCAAAAAACAGGATTGAGTAGATGCGGGGGAAATCGCACAAAGCTACAGGGCAAAATACGGTTGTGCAGCAGCTTATGTGAAATTGACTACCATCGGGCCAAAGAGAAGAGTGAGCGCGGAGCAGCGCTTGTGGGAAATCACCCCATCTTTGCTTCCCAATGTGAGTAGGATCTATCTGTTTACCTGCTGACATCCCTCCTAGAGTACTTGCTCCATTTCAGTCTCTAGGATTAGCATACTCATTTCTATATGTTCATCTGACTGCAGTCTCTGCTGCTCAAACTCTCTTTCAAGGCTGTTCACTCTTTCAGCAGTCTATGGTGAAGAAGTTTTTCCAGGACCTTTTTGGCTCTATCCTTTAGTCATGTCTCCCAATTCCAATTTGGAAGCCACAAGTTCATCTTGAAATAACTAGTGGGCAAGCTTTGAGGTCATGTCTATTTCTGATCTTCATCTGATCACCTTCAAGGTGGCTTTTCTCATCACTACCTGTTCATCAAGGAGTGCTTCTGAGATGGGACACTGACTAGAAAGTCAGTGTTGTTTCAGATTTCTACTTAAATCAGACCTTGGTCTTACCAACTTTTTACCACTCTCCAAGTTTGGATACTGAATGAACAGTTCATTCCCTAGATGTTCAGAAATACTTGCCTTTTAATTCAGAAAATAACAGCTTCCTTCAGACAAGATAACAGATTGTTCATCTGATACTCTGGCTGAAAAAAAGGTAAACCAGTCTCCTCTCAGAGATTCAGTCACTAGCTAGTTCAAACTATCCAACTTACAAAGAGGCTATCCTAGTGATTCTTTGAGATACACTATGAGGGCCATAACAACATGTTTAGCCTTTGCCAGGAGCACACCACAACCAGAGTTATGCAGAGGGACTAGTTGGACACTATGCTAGGTACTTTGACTTGCTTGTATGTTTTGAAAGTTGGATCAAGTAGGGACTTATTCCCTTGGGATATGTGCAGTCTAAGGATGCATTCATGGGGAGAGAAGATTTTGCACCTGAAAGATCTCTTTATAAGTTTCCAAATCATTGCTCTTCATAAGAGCAAATCCATCAGTGAAGAACAATTGCAGGTAAGCAACCTGGTTTTTTTTGGAGGGGGGATATCTAATCAACTTTGGACTAAAATCATAGTATAGATAGTCAAAAGTGAATACAGACAGGAAATGTCATCTAGTACTCTCAGTAGTATGCTGAGGACATTTCAAATCAGAAAACATTAAAACATGGCCACAATATGTGTGTGTGGACACCTGCCTATGCACTCAGAAACTGACATAATGTTCCATGCATGACCCAGAAGACCATAAAGCCCACATTTTTATAGGAAAAATAGGTAGACAAAATTCTGCAGTTTATCTATCACATTTTCTGCAAATCAGTCTCCAACTGGTTAAGAGTATACCTATATTTGTGCTTAATACTGGATTGCAGTTACTGAGATTATCAATATTAGAATGAATAAAATTGTTTTGACTTTGATACATAGAAGCACCTCCATATATTGCAATGATCTACTTCAAGACACCTTACCATTTTGTATAGATCAGAGACGCTGATTTGATCTGAATCCACCACCTCAAAGTCTTTCCGTGGAACAAGATCCAAACCCAGATGCCTGTGGGGAAAAAGTATGTTCTGATCAACAGTAAAATACATTTTGCATTGTCCATATATCTAGCCTACATGCATACATAGAAACTTTGTCTATGGAAATACCAGAATGTGCACTAAAACCATACTAAACTGATTTAAGGCTCAAGTTCAGTTCTACAAAGCATTTTTTTCAGAAAACACAAATATTACAAATATATTCACTGCACAGGGCCTTACAGACTGCTATTAGACACAGGAACGAGGCAATACTACTAGTTTCTCCATAGCATATGTGTGTTTAGTTGCTTGAGCAGTGTATTTCAAATAAGGATACATTCCTTGATCCTGCACTTTGCTTAAAGCATGAGACTCCAATCTTGTTGAGTCTGTGGGCAATTCTGAAATTATGGGGATGGGAAATGAGTACTACCACAAAATGGCTGCCATGAAGTGCAGGGACCAATCAAGAAACATTGGGAAAGTGTAAGTCAAGCATTGTCCTATTATGGAGGCAGCTATTTTTGAAAGGGTGCTCTCTTTAGACACAAAGGGGATGATTTTTCTGAAGCATTTGCTGCTGTAGTGAGGTAAGCTAGGGTTTTTATTTTATATATTTATTTAAAACATTTCTATGCCACCTTTCCACCCAAATATGGTCCCCAATGCCTCTGCCTTGTGGAAGACCTGCTTTGTTGAAGAAGCACATGGGTGCCAGGAAATCCATTGACAGGCATTGTGGCAATCGTGGACACCATATTAGGAGTCAGTGGTTTACAGCACATTCTAAGAAAACAGAGGTAGGGTGAACTCACCGCTTGGACTTCACTCGGCCATGGCGCCTGCCTGCAAAAGCCATTTAAAGGGAACATTCCCTCAGTGGCTTTTGCAAACCATTTCAGCCCCGCTTGGATCCCATTTCAACTCATTTCAGCATTGCAAGCCATTTCAGTGCCACCCCCCACTTCCAAGTGTGGTGGGGAACGAAAGGGAACACTGAAACCGCTTCCAACTGGGAAGGCATTTACTATGACAACAAGCCATAGAATGCACATGTTTAAATATAACATTCATTCATTCAACTGGGAAGGCATTTAAATGCCTTCTCAGTTCACTGCTGAGTCGCACCTTGCAAAAATCATTTAAAGGGATCCCTTTAAATGGTTTTTGCAATCTACACAGCCGTGGCAGTGCAGCTTGGAGAAGGTATTTAAAGAGACTGCAGTCTCTTTAAATGCCTTCTCCAAGACCTGCTGCCAGTGCCAGCATGTCTGTCAACCCAAACCACATGAACCGACCTATAAGGTTCATGTGGCTCAAGAGGTGGGATGGCACAAACTAAGTCTCACAAATCGGGACTGGTTCATCATGAATTTTGGTTCATAATTCAGTCTGTGCCCATCCCTAGTCCTAAATCCCTTGGAAAAAGCACAGAACTTTTTAGAAAACCTGGGAGAGATTTTATAGAACAACTAACACTTAATGGAGAATAAAGAATAAAATTGCACCTAGGTGGTGTTCTGGCACAGATGATAAAGAGATGACAGGGGAAAGTGGAATCTCTGTGCAGAGAGACTATAGGATCAGATTCATGCAAATCACCATCCAGTTGAATCAATATACAAGTGCCTGTTATCCTTCTGGAAACATAACATATGTGAACGTCAAAAGATCTTTCAAGACCAGAAATTATTTACATCTCTAGATCTTTCTTGACACAGAAACATAATATAATTGACAGTTCTATCTGTCATGATTTAACTACTGATCCTGATAAATATATTTTATTGAGGCAGATACAAGATTCAAGCTTTCAAGTTTGCTTTCATTATTATTATGGGATTCTCCTTGTTTAACTGAGTTCTGTTTATGTAAGGGACCTGACTTGGATGATCCAGGCTAGCTCCATCTTGTCAGGTCTCAGAAGCTAAGCAGGGCTGGCCCTAGTTAATACTTGGATGGGGAACCAACATGGAAGCCCAGGGTTGCTCTGCATAGGCAGGCAATGGCAAACCAGTCCTGTTCATCTCTTGCCTGAAAAATCCTACAGGGTCACCATAAGTCAGCTGTGACTTGACAATACTTTCCACCATTAAATCTGATGAGGCCAACAATCTTGATACCCCAGCAGTTGGTTTTTTCTGAGTGATCATAATTCACTGTTCCATTATGTTGCTTTGTTTTTTAAGACAAGTCTGGAGGTTGGATTCCATGAAGGATTTCCACAGACAGAAGGGATTTTCATCTGTGGAGCAAAAATTTCTACCTGACTTTCTTCAGTATTATGTTCAAACACTTAGGGCACGATCACATGCACAATTAGCCATACCATAGGCGCGAATGCCAGGCAGATTTAAAGGGCGCAATCAGACATGAACATCAGACATGAACATGACTCTGTGCCCTTGTCCCCCCCCCTCAGTACGTGCATCATCGCACACTCCATAGGGAGCCCTCAGTGCTCAGATGTGATTCATCAATTCTCTGTTTAAGCGCATTGGGAACAAATGGCAAAAAAACCCCACCCTGACTCACCCATGGTTGCATCTGATCATGCAGTGGCAGGCTGCCCCCACAGTTTCAAAGGACTGTGTGATCACACAACTGCAGGTCAAATTCCTCCAGGGGAAATAGCCTCACTTCCCCCCCCCCGCGTTATCTCGCGCATGTGACTGCCACCTAAATAAAAATTAACTCCTTGAATGTTTAATCCTGTGGGTTGGTTGTCTCAGGGAAAAAAACACATGCACACAAGCTAAGATCTCGGTCTATATATCTATTAGGATATAAATATATATCTGATTTGAAACAATATTTGAGTCCCCAACCCCAATAGATCTGTGTACTGTCTGACTGAGTGGCAATTATAAAAGGAAACTGAGTAGATGATTGACTGCCTGGCCTTCCTGTAACCCTGAATGGTTTCAACATCCAGCTGATTATGAGCAGAAACATAGTGTAATATCTGGGCAGTGGAAATTTACTCTGACAATATACCATCTAGGTTAATTTTTAACTGCCGCCAGTACCTTGTATTTATATTGTTTTTCTGTGTGGTTAAATATTTGTGTAATTTTAATGTATTTATGCTTTTATGGAAGCCGTCCTGAGCCCGCTTTGCGGGGAGGGCGGGATAATAAATAAAATTTATTTATGTGGGAGAGAGGTTGTGGAAGGTGGTAGGCACACTCACTGTGTGAGTGAAAAAAGTCACAACTGGTTTGAGAAAGACTGAATAACCTTAGGACTCAAGGAGCAAAGAAGATACAGACTTTTCTCACCAAAACAATTATTTGTTCTGATACAATCCCATGTATTGCTTTCCTCCTTAGATTTTAAATTAACAAAAATTTATTCATTTATAAAATGAAAAGATATATAAATATTCATTTATAAAATTAAAAAATTTCTACCGTAAGTATAGCATCTAATACAGCCTGTAACATAAACATCTAAAATACACTACAAATATAACAAATGATCAGATAACAGCACATCTCTAGTGCAACCCAATACACTGTTGTGCCACCATGTCCTATTGACTCTGCTTAGGTGTAACTCCACTTAGGACTGCACTGTTTAGCAGTCAGAATGAAGAGGGAACAAGCCAATTAAATTCTACAGCATCACTTTTAGTCCCACTACACTGTTTTCCAGAAAAAGAAAGAACTGCTGCCCACCTCTGTTTGTCTGAGAAATAAGGCCTAATTTAATAAACATAGTGTTACATGGAAAAGCACTTATCTGGAGAAGTTTTCCTTGTTTGGTTTAAAAAGCATTTGTCATGCACTAGGCCATGGAAATCCATGTTAATGGAATGCTAAAGCTGTGTGTGAAGGGCCTAGTACTACTGCACGAAAGAATTGTCTTTTAAATAGGATGACAGCCACATGGACCACCTTCCATGGGTACTTTCCACATGGCCCTGCTTCAATCAGTACTAAGGATAGTTCATTAAAGTACAGTCAATGCATAAGAAACAGACGAGTATCACGCTTGCATCCTAATCCTACGGATCTGTAGCTTTAGGGGCATAAAATGCAGATACTATGATATCCTATCTTCCAAACAATTTAATTTGGAACTGACATAAAATTATAATGAATTCTATGGATATGAACAGGCAAAATACCAATAATATGTTGAAAAAAGCAGGATATCTACAACCTTACATCCCCCTAACTCACAGGTGCACAGCACAACGTAAGTGCTCTTGCTTTGTTGTACTACTGTAAAGGACAACGGGTGGCTAACAATGCAAGCACGATCAAGAGAAAAGCTTCTAGTATCACCAGGCTGACATTATGCCAATTTGTCCTCTTGGTTTGTCCTAAACTTGCTGGCAATACAACAACAACAACAAATTTCAACAACAAAAAATTTATTCACAGCAAAAAGCCAGCACTCTAATACAACAAACTAACTCCAACTAAATTCATATAACCACAAGCATAAACAATCACTTTTTATCAACCTCTCTGCCTTTAGAAAGCCATACATTTATTCTTGCCCTTTGTTCACTGCTATATCTAATGCATAAGAGATTTCACTTCCTAACTTGAACCAAGAGGAAAGGAGGGATATAAATGCCATAATAAACAAATAAAATAAATTAACTATCTTATGGAATGGCTGGTATATTCCTGCAGGAGCCTCTGACACAGCAGATTTTTAAAAAATAAAATATGTTATATCTAATAAATCACCCATGTTTACATGACTATAGATGCCTTAAAAGAATTCCAGTATGCTGTGGAGGCATGATTCCTCATTACAGAAGCCACATTCAGGCTGTGGGCACATACACTCAATAATCTACTTTCAATCCACTTTCAGTGCATGTTCCAACTGGGTTTTTACTGTGTGAACTGGCAAACTCCAGTTGGAAAGTGCATTGAAAGTGGATTGAAAGTGGATTGAAAGTGGATTATTTAGTGTGTGTGACCACACCCTCTGTATCTTTTCCCTCCACAATGAATTTGCCAACACATGTTGCAACTTTGCCTTTTAAAAGGGGACAGATAGCAGAATCTTTAAGTTATCTGGATCTTTTCCAAGTATAATACAATGATTTTAATAAAGGGTATATTTTTGTTGTAAGTTTAATGAGCTCACCATTTGAGATCCTCAAGAACTCTCAGGTGAATATCCTTTACTCTTAGTAAAATGTTACTATTTAGTTGGCCAATTAATTCTAGGACAATTTAATCACTTATTTTTGACACTGTTCTACATTTACAGCTCAGTCCTATGCATACTTACTCAGAAGCAAGTTCAGCTTTGTTAAAGACTTATTTCAAATTAATGTATATATAACTGTAATCTTAATGCTATGATTACTGGTGAGTGTTATATGGTGAACATAGGAAAACTGCTATTGGTACAGTAGAGGGTATCTTGTTTTTGTCACTTCACATCCATAATATTTATGAAGACATGAAAAATTGCAATGCACTCTATTCTAGACACTAAAGACTGGAGAGGGAAAATGAATCCTTATGAAAATCAGCTTGCACATCTCATGGTTTTAAAGATTCTCAATTATGACTCTGAGTTATATTATAGTTTATGCAAGATGATATTCACAAATTAATAGCATTCAGAGCCAATGGCCAGGAATGCACTCAGCAAAAACTACCTTTGAACTTAATCTGATATACTAAATTTAGTTAAAATCCTCTAACACCATGGATTCTCAGCTCAAAGGATTCTCATTCTTTAATTCCCTGTTAATCCTTCATAATAACTAACCCCGAGCCTCCTACCTGTGTGGATGTCATACCAAATAAATCAAGATTCAACTGTCATACAACAGACTGCTTACATAGTGTGTAGAATCCCCTTTCTTTGAAGTTTTTTTTTAAGGAATAGGTAAATACACATCTGTAGGAAGTTTTAGATCCAGGATATCTTGCATGCAGAAGCATAATGCTAATATTAATATTTATTTATAATATTTAATTTCTACCACTTCATATAAATATATGCAAGCTGGCTTACAACAATAAAATTATAACCGTAAAACAAGATAAAAGAATAAAACCAGGAGTAAAAACAGAGACAATTATTTTTATTTATTTATTCAATTGATTTATACAGCACCTTTGAGTGGGGACTCAAAGCACTATACATAATCCACCTCCATTTTATCCTAATAACAACACTGTAAGAAAGGCTAGGCTGTAAGAGTATGACTGGCACACAGTGGCACACAGTGAGGATTTGAACCTAGGACTTCCAGATATGGCTCCGACACTCTTTAAACACTATACCACACTGACTGTCTAAAATGACATTAGATAAACCAAGAAAAGCACACTGGAACCATAAGATAAAAGCACAACAGTCTAAAAAGCAACTGATAAAATTCCACAAGGTGGGGAAATGTAAAAGGTATGGGAGAGTAAAAACATCTTCACGTTAGTGTAGAGTAGCAGAGCTTGGGCACCAATATACCTTTTCCTGTTGGATCATAGCTTTCTTTTAAAAAGTGACATAAATATTGTCATAATGATGTTATTTAGTCTAAGAGTAGGCTACAAGATGCTTAGCAGACATGATAGCTCCCTATCTACGGTATAATACAGATGTTTTAATTGGTAACAGTAAAGCATAAGAACATAAAAACAACCCTGCTGGATCAGACCAGTGGTCCATCTAATCCAGCACCTGTCTCACACAGCAGCCAACCACTTCCTCTGGATGGCCAACAACAGGGCATAGAGGCCAAGGCCTTCACCTGATGTTGCCTCTTGGTTCAGGAATTCAGAGGCTTAGTGCCTCTGAATGTGGAGGTTCCCATAGCCACCATGGCTAGTAGCCATTGATAGACTTATCCTTCACGAATCTATCAAATCCCTTTTTAAAGCTATTTATTGCTCTGGCCATCATCACATCCTCTGGCTGCGTATTCCACATTTTAATCACTCTCCGTGTAAAGTAGTATTTCCTTATGTCCATCCCGAACCTATTGCACATTAATTTCATTGGATGCCCTTGAGTCCTAGTATTTTGAGAAAAGAAGAAAAATGTCTGTCAACTCTCTCCATCCCCTCCCCCTCCCCCAGTCATCTCTGTGATAAACTGGAAAGTCTCAGACTTTTCAGACTTTCTTTATAGGAAGGTGCTCCAACCCGGTGCTCTTCTTCCTCTTCAGTGTAGTCTCCTCATAGCCAGCATGGCCATTAGCTCACATGGGTCCCACAACCCCAGGGAATCAACTTTCCCAGAGTCAAAACTGACTGATGTGGGGAGGGAAAAGAGATCTACAATCCTCATTTTCATAACTGATCAATCAATCCAACCCTATGTTGTCATCAATTGCTCAGTATAAATCTTTCTGAGAGAGAGGTTTCTTAATTCTAAACAAGCTGTGTGAACATAAAATCTACCAAAAAACAAGCAAGATTGGCTTCTACGTTAGGAGTACAATCCAAAACATGAAAAAATTCTAATGAAGTAAATGTTGTTTTGTTAGCCATTCAGTCGTGTCTGACCCTTGGCGATTGAATGAATAAAGTAAATAAGACCCAGTTGGTCAGCCGTGTTGTTCTGAAGCAGTACAACAAATGTAGAGTCCAACAAGAAAGAAGACCTGCGAAACTCGCGGGGGGGGGGGAAGCTCACAACTCAGCGGGCGGAGGAGGAACCAGCAGGAACAGGTAAGATTCCCCCCCATCCCGCCGGTTCTCCTCCACCCCCCGATTTCCCCCCTTCCCTCCCCCCCGCCGCCCCCCC
>NW_015174289.1:935531-947284 GCF_001447785.1 Gekko japonicus
CCCCGATGCACGGATTTAGGTATCCGCACAGCAGGGGGCGACTTCAGTATTAGATATATAGATGGCACCTTTAAAACCAACAAAGGTTTGTTCAAGGTATGAGCTTTCATGCGCACGCACACTTTATCAAACACATAATTTGTATTTGATAAAGTGTGCGTGCACACGAAAGTTCATACCTTGAATAAACCTTTGTTGGTCTTAAAGGTGCCACTGGACTCTAAATTTGTTGTAAAGTAAATAAGGTTACTTAATTATGTGTTTAATATTTCTTTACATTCTATAGGATTTCAGCTATTTTTCTAAATATTACCTAGTTGTCCTAGTATATGCAGAACAATGCACAAGTGGAATGCAAATCCCTGATAGACCAAACTGCAAAGAAAACACACATTTGAATTTGGTTCCCAAGGTTGGGCAGTCACATCCAGCAACCAAAGATGCATACAAATTCCAGTTGTTTTGTCAGTTTTGACAGGGCTGCTAATCTTTGTGCCCTCCTCCAAGAGATGATCGGCATCTGGCCAGTCAATGATCATGACAGCTGTAAATGACACACTGCTGACTGTGCATCTCTTGGATTCAAGTTGGTGTTTGCTTCTTAAATCTAGGTGCAATAATTACTCTTTTTCTACAGACAAATTTTATTACATTATACTGTCCAATCTGAATTTCTACCCTGGCAGAAGTTTATTATGTTAGTAGAAGTTAAGTATTAACTATGTATCTAAGCAACAGATATGAAAACAAACACTGTCATTCTAAAGCAGAGTTGTAGCCCACCAAGCCCACTGACATCAACTGACACAGAAGGGTATAACTTTAGCCTGATTTCACACTAGAGCTTCCTCGCTGTTGCGCCGCCGTTTGCCCTGGTTCTATTGGTCAATCTCACACCCGAAGCCGCGGGGCTGTTTTTGACCTGCGACTTCGCCCAATTTCCTCCGCAGTTTCGTTGATCCTCAAAAAACAGGATCACGAAACTGCAGGGGAAATCAGGCAAAGCGGTAGGTCAAAATCAGCCCCGCGGCTTTGGGTGTGAAATAGACCAATAGAACCGGGGCAAACAGCGGCGCTACAGCAAGGCAGCTCTAGTGCGAAATCAGCCTTTAGTAACGATGGCACTGAAAACCACTTAGTAGAAATCTGTCAGCTTATTTCTCAAGAGCCTTGTTCTTTCCACTAAGAAGAATAATATTTAATTTTGACAAGAGTTGGCAGTGGCTCTGACCAAACCAGCACTATTGTCACATTTCACTTCACTTTATGCCTCATTGTCCCAGTAATTATATCTCATTCACACACTCTAGAATCTACCCATCCAAGCTATTAAAAACAAGCAAATGCAAGGGTGAAACAGGTCAAATTCAGCACTGACATGAAAAAGATGGTTTCCTATAACAGAGGAGGAGGAAGAGAAAAAGAAAGTGATTTTATACCCTACTCTTCACTACCCAAAGGAGTCTCAGAGCAGCTTACAATTACCTTCCCTTTCTCTCCCCAAAACAGACACCCTGAGAGGTAGGGGGGCTGAGAGAGTTCTGAGAGAACTGTAACTGACCCAAGGTCACACAGCTGGCTTCATGTGGAGAAGTGAAGATTTGGGGAATCAAACCCAGTTCTCCAGATTAGAGTCCACAGTTTTTAATCTCTACAAACTGGTTCTGAAGGCATAGGGATAAGGAGAGAAAAGCACAGGGACAATGGCAAGACTTTGCCTCCAAGTAGGAAAAATCTTGCATTTTTAAAATAACAGGGTAGAGCCAACCATTGCTTAATTAGCCGTCTTCCAGTCTTCCTTCTGTTGGACAAAGAGCCATTTAAGCTGGAGGATGTTTTAAAATTTTCAAATAGTCTGGAGAAAGTTTTCAAATTTGATACAAATGGAAAGGTGGGGTATAAATATTTATTTAATTAATTAATAAGCTTTGTTCAGTGGAGTGGCAGGATAATTAAACTCCCCATTAAACTTTTCTATTAAATAAACCAGAATGAGTGTGGGACAGAAACAAACAGTTAGAGGATATAGAATGTAGTCACATTATGATGCCTTGTTGAATGAATATTAGTCCAACGAGTTCCAAATTGGAGGAAGACCTGCTTATTGCTCAAAAGCAAACTTGCTTTGAGAAACAGTAGCAATGCTGATGTACAGTAATGCATTCTGGGATATTAAACACTTAATTATGGTATTTACATTTTTAGGTAAAGTTACTTATAGCTTGATATATTTGTAAACTGCTTTGAGTTCACATTTTTGTGGATAAAGACAATCAAAATGTGCAGTGAAATAAAACAGGGTTGGACTTACCTATCACTGCTGTTCACTGAGTGGTCTTTTGTGCAGGCACAAATGGGACTGCACTTTTGCAGGCTGGCCACAGAGAGGAGCTAGCAAGCTTCTTAAAGAATTTTCTAGACTCCCAAGAGTGCTCCCCCCCCCTCAGTATTCAGTGTAACTTTCCTGCCCAAGAGGGGTCAGCACTATTCCCTCAGTTCTCCCTTCGCCACCCTCTCAGACCATAGTCCCTGTGCTGTGTGGGGACCGCAGTGTGCACCACAACTCAATAGGGCAGTGTCTGTAAAGACCTGTAAGTCATGGGTTTGCGTACTCAGTGGGATGCCTGAGCACTGGTGTGAAGTGAAGGACCACCAGGTTAAAGATTTGAGAATTGGTCTTGGGATTGACAATCTCATACAAGGTGAGTGAGAGGCAGGGTGATATTGCCAAATAAACCAGTTCTGGATGGGTCTTATGCAATGTTCCCTCTAAGCTGAGTTGGTGTGAGCTAGCTCACACCAACTCAGCTTAGAGGGAACACTGGTCTCATGAATAACCTAGCATGCAAGGTGACCTCAATATACCCCAGTAATTTTGGGATGTTTTTAACGGACTGGGAGTGGCACACTAAGAATCTCTAAACTAGTATTTTAATGCATTCAGCTCTCAAAGGGGGTAGAGATGTTGTACCCATCTTGAAGTCCAGAGTTGCCCCAATCAATTCTATACATTGAGCAGGATTAAAATGCAACTTTTCCGTATTCATAAGGAAACCCAGATTGTTCAGTGTGTGTAGATCGCACTGTAGAAGAGTGGTGAGAGTTTCTGGGGAATTGGCTACAAAAAGCCAGTCATCTGAATATGGGTAAAGAGTATAGCCTTGAAGTCTTAAATAGGAGACCACTACCGACATATATTTGGGAATACCCTTGGTGCTGATGCCAAACCAAATGGCAGCACTGTATATTCATAGACATTATTGTCATACAGGAATCTAAGATAACTTTCTACAAGATGCATGGGTATCTATGCAAAATAGGCATCTTTTAGATCAATAATGGCAAATCACAGGTCTGTCTATAGCAAAGGGATGATCTCCTGTAATGAGAGCAACCTGAATTTGGGTACATTCAAAAATTTATTCAGTGTTCTGAGGTCTAAAATGGGTCTCTTTCCATCCCTTTTTTATCTATTGTAAAATATCTGGAGCAAAAACCACTGGGATTGGAATCTGAGGGCACCCTCATAATGGCACCCTTGTGAAGCAGGGGGCTGACCTCTTGGGTCAGCATTGGTACCATATGTGCTGGCACAGTAGGAGGTAAGTTGCAGGGAAGCGAGTGAAACTCCAAAAAGTAATCATGTTTTATTATTGATAAAACCCAATTGTTATCTGTGATTGACGACCAAAAATTGTAAAATGCAAATGACCTATTTAAGAAGAACTCCTCCCTAGTTAGTAAGGGGAGTCCAGAGCCCCTGGGTTGTTGATCTCTAGGGGACTGGGAAGGTTGCTTATTCCTAGGTCTAGTTTGCCTTCTTCCCTGGGTCTGCAGGGGGTAGGCAGACTTGGAGGGTTGCTGGTACGATGGAGTTTGGTACCTATACTCTGAATATCTAAATGGTCTAGCATATTGGAATTTATGCAAGAACCAATACCTCTGTTTGGACTGGTGGGCAGCCCCAGAGGTGATGCCCAGTGAGTGTGCAGTAATCCTATATTTGCATGTGCATTCTAGGACCTCATCAGTTTGATCACTAAATAATTCTCTGCCCTTGAAGGGGAGGCCTTCTATCTTGGCCCTGGTGTCAGGTGCTAAGGCTGATGGTCTTAACCATGACTATCGCCTCATCACCAAACTTGATGCCATGAATCTTCCATGACAATCATTGTCATGCCTAGAGACATTGAGCTGTTGCTTTACAAGGTTTTGCCCTTCCATAATCAATGCTTTTGCCAAGGACTGTTTGTCATACAAATTGAGTCATCCTTTCCCAGAGGATCATTTGGTAGTGGCCCTTTAAAAGGTAAAGGTAAAGGTTCCCTTGCTCGAAAGCCAGTCGAGTCCGACTCTAGGGTTGCGGTGCTCATCTCCGTTTCAAAGCCGAAGAGCCAGCACTGTCTGAAGACATTTCCATGGTCATGTGGCCAGCATGACTAAACACCAAGGTGCACGGAATGCTGTTACCTTCCCACTGAAGTGGTACCTATTTATCTACTTGCAATTTCTTGCTTTCAAACTGCTAGGTTGGCAGGAGCTGGAACTAGAGACGGGAGCTCACTCCATCATGCAGCACACTCGGGTCTCGAACTGCTGAACTACCGACCTTCCTCAGCCTGCAGTCCAGCGTCTTAACCACTTGAGCCACCGCAGCTCCTTTACCCATTACGGCCATGAAATTCACCACCCTGAGTCTCATGGACCCTGAAGAGTAGACTTTTCTTCCCATGATGTCAGTCTTGTGGCCTTCTTTGAGCGGAGTGGGTGCCCGACTGCCCTCTAGCAGGAAGGACTTTGGACACCAGGGAGTTCACCTTGGGGTGTTGAAAAAAGTAGGTGCAGCTGTCTTCTCGCACTCTGTACAGATTCTCAAGCCTTCTCGAGGAAGCAGCATTGGATGCTGGCTTGCACCATGCAGTCATCACCACACCTTCTGTTCCTTGTAAAAAGGGCAGTGCTACTGGGCCAGACTCTGGGTTAAAGAGCACCTTCATTATAGGGTCTTTTGATTGTGGCTCAGTAGAAAGAAATTCAAGAGCTAGAGCTTTTGCCATATGTATGATCTGCTCTGCATATAGTTTCAGGTCTTCAGAAGATGATGGCGCAGAGGATTCCCCGATCATGTCATTTGGAGATGGCATCGAGGTGGGTTCTGGTTTGGAGTCGGACACCATGGGAGCTGGCATCGATTGTGGAACAATGGCCACTAGTGTGGCCCTTCCTTTTGGTGCATCTTGAGGATTGAGAGGGAGCAGACCAAAGGGGAGGTTGGCGTTCGTCCCAAGAGCTCCATTCTGCTGAAAGCATCATTGGGAATGGGAACCAAGGTGCGGAGCATTGTGAGGCTCAAGATACAGTTCCTTCTTTCCTTTTGTCTGATTGTGACACCGGGACCTCAAGGATCTTGACATCAGAGGAAGTTGGAGATTGGTGCCAACATCTCAACGGCAATGGGGTTTTCTGTTTACAAGATAGCCCATCAGATTTGATGGAGATTGTTAATGAGGTGACAGAGACATACCGTCAGTTGGTGTTGCCATATGATGTTGGGCCAGAGACCGTGGTCGATGCCAGTCTGTCGATTCCGATTGGCCTTGAGGTGAGAGTGTTTGCCAGCACAGAGGCAAGTCCAAATCCTAACATCTTGGGGACTGTCAGTTCCACGATGAACAGGAATGTTCCAGAGAGGCAGGTATGTTTTGATTTCTTTTTAGATTTTTTTGCAGGCAGTTCAGATGTCGATCAGGCAACCGATTTTTTGACTGACAGCAAGGTGGTCAGCACAGAGCTCAGCAATGGTGTTCTGGAAGGGTTTGCCAGCTTCCTGTTGTTTCTTCACTGTTTGGCTTGGGGCTGCTAGAGCTTTCTCCCAGAGAGCCGCTTTTAAACGAGCCACTCATCCCTCTCTCACCTTAGGCATGAGGTGGTGGCTGGCCTGACATGTGGCCATATTATGTCCTTCACTGAGACATAATAGACAGGAGGTGTGTTCATCATTTTGGGCCATTTTGGCCCCTAACTCTCTGTACCATTTAAAGTAATTGAAAAAAATTCCTGACAGAAACTGTGAGGGACATCATCGTTGAAGCTCGCTGATTTTAGTCCCCTCTCGTCAGCAGCAAGAAGAGAACTGAGGGAAGAGTGCTCGCCCCTCCCACATCATGTGACTTTGAATGAGAACGTTTCATTGAATACTGAGGGGAGGGGAAGCACTCTTGGGAGTCTAGAAAATTATTTTAAAAGCTTGCTAGCTCCTCTTGGTGGCTGGCCCAAGAAAGCGCAGTCCATTGTGGGACTGCACAGAAGCCACAATGATAAAATAAACAGTTATGGGAAAAGTACAGTTTTGGAGAATAAATTAGAATGTTTCCCAATAACTCAAGTTTCCTGCCATCACTTCTGATGTTCCACAGCAACACTATTACACAGCCATTTAGTCAATAATGCTTTAAATTTTCACTGAGAAGGTAGTAATTTTTGGTAACCATAACACAGATATTAGACATAATCCTGTGAAAGTTTAGTGATCTTTAAACCCTCATGCATTTAAATGAGGTTTATAAGATTCATTCTTTGTGTGCCTGCTGTACTTAATTCTTTGGATTCAAAGTCCAAAAGGAACAGACAAAAATTAAACCAACATCAAACTCACCCCCCTGATCTACAGTTTAGGATAAGACAAGCAGATGTACCGGATCAACATTTTTGAATTATATATTTTCTTCAGCCATAAACTTTAAAAAGGGAACATTATTAAAATCTGTATTTGGATATCAGCAAGCAGTTTCTAGCTGTGTTCAGTAGCAGTTACAATGACATCTTAAATTTAACAAACAATACCCATACTTACTCATTACCCCAGTCCAATCGTACAGTGAGGTGCCTCTTAACCTCTCGCACTTGGTCTTGGGTCAAATGACCTGAGAGCAGCTGTCTGCGAAGATCAATTAGTTCATTCATCACATGACGCAGTTTGTAGAAAAGATCTACCTTATGTTTCTGTGAAGTTTTATTTAGGAGTAGAGAGAATGAGGGGAAAAGAATTGAAAATTTTAGTTATATTAATTTAAACTGTTGAATTACTTGATACCTGTTGAATCAAAATTTATCCTATCATGAAATTTCTATATAAACAGTGGTCCTAATTACAATAGTTTCTTATCTTTTAGTTAAATTACTTAAAGGTATGAGATGAAAAAAACCTATCACTAGATTACCAATTAAAGCTAGCTTCCATAACTTAAAATCTATAAATAATATAAGGAAAACACAAAAACCATGTCAGTTCACTTCAGGAAAACAGATCAGGTAAAAGCATAATCAACAGCAGTGAAACTGGGAAGCAGCTGGTTACAAAGGGATTTGTTCTGGGGAGTGAATTGATTTTGCTGGACTCCTTTTGTTCCATGCTAGAGGCAAATGAACCTTGTTTTTTGCAGGATACAGGGGAATTAAAAAATGTCTGCATTAATAATGTCTTCAACAAAGGACCCAGCAACAAGATATCAGTACAAAATTAACATATTGCTGAACAAGTTCTTTAGACTTTAACAGTATATTCAAAGTTGATATTTTTTATTCCAATGGAAAAACTTCATGAAGAGACCGAGGTCCCCATACAGCAAGTGCAAGAACAAGTGCAAGTACGAACTTTCTCGAGCTGACTGTTCGTTTCGACCTTTGTCTTCGTCAGATGTCAGTTTCTGGTCTTTTCTATTCAGAGTTTCCAATAATTCCAACAATAAGTGTCAACATTTCAAGAATGGCTATTCAAAGCTCCCTCATTCACAAAATTTTTCTTCCGGATAGTCAACTTTGAATATACTGTTAAAGTATAAAGAACTTGTTCAGCAATATGTTAATTTTGCATTAATAATGTCACCAAGGTTCCCATACTTGTTAATTATCTTTGGACAAAGATTTTGAGCCCAATATTCAAATATATAATTGTTTAACCAAACTGCAAAGTATTTTGACACATTTAGACTGCATTCACACATGGTTGGATGTTGTATTCAAACTGCACTACATATCAATGGCAACTCCTTAATTGTCCTGCCTATACAAGAAAATCCAGTTGTCAATTATCTCTATACAGCAATATCCAACAATGTGTAGACACGGCTTTAATACCTTGTTCTATCTATCCACTACAATCCTAAGCAATTCTACTCAGTATCCTACAGAAATCATACAGTGGGGCTTACTCTCAGGAAAGTTTTCTTATTTATTTAAATCATCAATACCCCACCTTTCTCCCCAACGGGGACCCAAAGTTGCTTTCACCATGCTGATCTCCTCCCTTTTATCCTCACAACAACCCTATGGGGTAGATTCAGGTGGGTAACCAGTCAGTAAAAACAAGACCTGGAGCTGACTGTGGCTCAGATCATGAGCTACTCATTGCAAAATTCAGACTTAAACTGAAGAAAATTGGGAAAACCACTAGGCCGTTCAGGTTTGACCTAGATCGCATCCCTGATGAATATACAGTAGAGGTGAAGAATAGATTCAAGGGTCTAGATTTGACAGATACTGTGCGACTGAACAACAACAACAAAAACCTTGTTGGTCTGAAGGAGCAGAACAAAGTTTGAGTCCAGTGGCATGTTTAAGTTCAACAAAGTTTTATCCTGGGTATAAGCTTTTGTGTGCCTACATACTTCTTCAGATGTGCTTACACATGAAAGCTTATACCCAGAATAAAACTTTGTTGGTCTTAAAGGTGCCACTGGACTCAAACTTTGTTCCTGTGGGGTAGCTTAGACTGAAAGTGTGTGATTGGCTCAAGTTCACCCAACAAGATTCCATGGTGGACTGGGGGTTTGAATCTGGGTCTTCCAGATCCTAATTAGACACTCTAACCACTATACACACAGTTCATAGAACTGCACTGTAGATTTATTTTTTCTTTTAACATATTTTTAGATAAAGAGCTTCAAAGCAAAATGACATGATAAACTTCAGTGCCACCTTGGTGGCCCTGATGAGGGCAGAAAATAGGAATATAAAATTGGGAAATAAATAAATGCATTGCCAGATCAGCAGTCTCCAGGTAGGGGGGAAGCTTATGGGCCAAATATAACTGGTAAAAATCACTCGCAACTATCTGCTTCTCTAATAACAGAGCTGAGTCCAATAGGACTCCTATGCTCTTCACAATGTCCATCAGCGAATGCTGAACCCCAGCCAGTGCAAACACCTTACTGACCAGCATCACCTCAGGCCCTTTCTGCACTCTCCTTTCAATCCAAGTTCACCGCGGTGTCCTCCAAGCAATTCTGCACTAAAATCAAATTCAACCTTCTTTTTAATCCAGGTTTTTTTCCCATTCTGCACTAAAATTGAGTTCAACTTCCTTTCCCCCCCAGGGTTTCCCCCCCATTATGCATTATATTACATCCCTTCAGTGGTCAGCCCGGTTTCAGCCTGCTGTTGCCTCGGGTTGTTTGGATGCTGTTTTGCTGTAGACTTAAATTGCCTCAACTCAAATACTGAGAAAACCCAGAGTGGCAGGCAAATGCAGAAAGGGCCTCTGGTCAGAATTCAGTTACAGTTTATTCTCTGAATTAATTAACCACAGCACAGGATAAGGACAGCATCATTCCATGGTTTATTTAATGCTACATAAAGGTGGATGTTGTTGGGATGGTAGCGGCCCACCACAAAACTGCAGACAAACTCATTCAGGATCATGCATCTATTTGTTTGCTATTTCACTTATAGTCCATCTTTCTCACTGAAATTAAACAATGCTGGAAAGAGAACAGCACATTGTGGGATACTCCACAGCGTGTCCCATGCGGCAGACTCCTCCTCATGCTTTGCGCTCAGCCACTGGGGAGAGGATCAGACCCCTTCTGAGCTACACCACCAACTCCTAAGTACTTTATATTAAACATGACTGAAAGATCCACAAGGACAAACAAGAGACATTCCCCATGCACGAAGACCACTAGAACCATCCCAAATTCAGGCCTAAAGCAATATTAAAACACATCAAAGGCAGATGTGTCACCCAGACATTTATGTAATTGCTCAGCTATCACCCATTCAATAATCTTGTCCCAAAAAAGGCAGATTAGAAACTGATCTATAATTAGCCAACATCTGAAAATCAAGTGCATCCTTTTTTCAATTAAAATCTAATACAGGTCCTTGAACTAGCAAGTTCACCATTTCCAAATCCACTTCCTTATATGATTTTAAAAGCCCTGGAGTCCATACCATAGGCCATGAGAACCAGAATTCTGTTGATATACTTCAGAGAGGCTAAGCCAATAAAGGACCTGACAGTGTAGTAGACACCCATACCATATGACCTCCATCAAAGCACATCTGAGAAACTTTACTGAGAAAGAATCAAGCAAAAATGTCGCAGCTAAAAGACAAATCTCAGTTCCTTATAGGGAGTCATCCAAGTACAAATCACTTCAAATAATTAAACTGGATATATTTCAGCCAGTACAATGGTAGCAGAGAGATAGGTTTCTGTTCAGTTATCACAGAGGCTGCAGTCAGAAGACAGGGTTGGCATGGTCTGGCCTCTATTTTATCTGGTGTTACTTGTTCTAGAGGTTTGTCTAAACATGCCACCCTTAACCCGCCTCACCATGCACTCACTCTGTGGTTGACTATTCAGATTATTGCTGTGTGGTAACCACAGAACAGTCGATCAGTTGGCATCCTTTAAAAAAATGTCCTTCATGCATGGGTAAAAGCACTCATTTGAAGCACCACTCCCTTTTAACAGCTCTGCAATCCCTCCACCAAGTACTCTGACCCCTCTCAGCCTCCTCCACTTTGCCTCTCTTCCTTGGAATCCATGGGGGACATCTTTACATGCAGATTTACATGAGAATACTCCATTGACTTCAGTACATTTACTCTTGTGTCAATTATGGGATGCTCTCAAACAGCAAACTCTGAAGGCTTTCCAACCCAAAGAAACAGGAGAGAGGGGTTGTTGTTTTTTTTTGGGGGGGGGGTTGTCACTCAAAAACAACTTCCCTGAGGGTTCCTGATCCTGACAGAATGTTTGGGTGCAGAAACATGCAAGTGGGTGATTCATAACCCTGGGGCAAAGACCCAGTTATTGCTGACTGAATTTTTAAAATGGCACAAAGATGGAAGTGTGCGATGAGACTTCCCAAATGGTTTGAGAGCACGATGGATTAATCAAACATCTGGAAATGTGAGGTGAAACCGCTGACATCCATAAAGACTGGACTTTCCCTGGTGTCAAATAACTCTGATTCGAAGATGGGTGAAAATGGGATGCCGATGAGTGGGGAACAGGAGACGGATTGTTGTGTCTTCACCATTGAAATCTAATGTTAATCTTGACACCGCAGCCAGGATTCTAATCTGTAACAATACCATTGGCTGAAGCATTATTGTAGCGAGGGCTCTTTTTGTAGAAAAAGCCCAGCAGGAACTCATTAGCATAATAGGCCACACCCAAAAGCAGGAACTCATTAGCATATTGGGCCACATCCCTGACAGCACAGCTCATTAGCACATTAGGCCACACCCACGTGTTACCAGAAGTGTGGTTATCCAGCCACACCCACCTTTTGCTTGTTATTCTGTTTACCTTGTTTGTTGTCAAAACCTAGGGCTTTTTTGTAGCAGGAACTCCTTTGCATGTTAGGCCACACACCCCTAATGTAGCCAATCCTAATGAGTTTCTGCTGTTGGGTGTGGCCTATTATGCTAATGAGGTCCTGCTGAGCGCGGCCAACTTAGGA
>NW_015174289.1:947626-963163 GCF_001447785.1 Gekko japonicus
CGACGAAAGAATGGAGAGCGAAGACACACACCCAGCCGAACCAGCTGAGGCACCACTAGTCACTGTGGCCACCCCAATCGCTGAAATGGCTGTCAACCTGGCGTTCGAGGCGTTTGAACCAGGAACGGAAGACTGGGACTTGTACCTGTCCAGGTTCGAGTTCCACCTGCAAGCCAACCAGATCATGGACGAAGCACAGAAGAAGGCAATGCTGCTCAGCTCATTCGGCAAGATCGTCTTCGACATCGCCAGATCCCTGATTGCCCCGACCGATATCCAAGGAGCGACCTGGAAGGTCATCACGGACCGGCTGAAGGCCCACTTCTCACCACAGCCATCCCAAATCGCTTGTAGGCATGCCTTCTACAAGCGGAGCCAGGGCCCCACCGAGTCCATAGAGTGATGGCTCTGCGGAAAGCAGCCCAGCCCTGCAATTTCACCAATCTCGAAGAGGCTCTACTCAACTGTCTTGTGTGTGGCCTTCATGACGAGAGGCTTCAACAGCGCCTCTTCACAAAGACAGCAATCACCTATGATGTGGCCTATGCGGAGGCTGTCGCCGCCGAAGTGGCCGAGAGGTTGACATGAGAGGTCTGTCAGTGCCATTTCCAGGCCGGAAAGGACCAGTCGGTCCATCATCAATCAATCAACAGCTCCGAGGAAGAGGCCGATGACGTCCATCGCACACAAGCTACTCGTCATAAGCGGACTCCACTGAGGACTGCACCGCAGCGCCCTTGCGCTGGTTGCGGCGACAGTCATGAGCGAGACCAGTGTTGGGCGCGAGATTTCATCTGTCATGCCTGTGGTAAGCGGGGTCATCTTGCCAGAGTCTGTCGGGCCAAGAAGAGATCGCCACTGTCATCTCCTTCTGCAAGGCCTTGGGTTTGAGGCACCGAAAGCACATGGTCCACCGACTGCACCGGACTGACTCCTGCAGCTGTACAGCGACAGTCCTGAACACCGGAGCAAGCCCCAGCAAGAAGATCCTGGTCACAGTTCGTCTAGACGGAGTTCTATGCGACATGGAGGTCGACTCTGGTTCCACGCTGACCATAATCTCATCACAGACATGGCAACGTTTGTTTCCACGACAGAGCCGTTGCCGCCTGACTCCGTCATCTGCACACCTCTCCGATTTCCAGGGGCGGCACATTCCACTAGCTGGCCAGGCCAGTTTTGAGGTGGAGTTCAAGGGTCGCAAGGTATCATTGTCCCTCCTGGTTGCTGAGGGTGACCGGGCCAGCTTGCTGGGCCTTGATTGGTTCAACCCTTTTGGTACTGCTGTAACAGGTGTAAACAAGGTGTTTATGACGAGTTCCCAGAGGTTTTTGGTGAAGGCCTGGGTCAGTATACAGGTCCACCTGTGAGGTTCAACCTAAATCCCTCTGTGTTACCCATCCACCTAAGGTATAGGAAGGTTCCAATAGCCATGAAGGCTAAGATAGAGGTGGAATTAGACAAACTTATAGCCCAGGGTATTCTCAAACCTGTACCGTATGGTAAATGGGAGACCCCGATTGTAACACCTGTTAAATCTGATGGATCTGTGCGTATATGTGCCGATTACAAGTGTACGATCAATAAGGCTTTGCAACAACATTCTTACCCGGTACCAGTGATCAGCCATGTTCTGGCAGCGCTTGGGGGGGGGAGGTATTTGCAAAATTAGATCTGGCACAGGCTTATCAGCAACTGCCTGTGGACTCGCAAGCTACTGAAGCCCAAACGATCGTAAATCACAGAGGTGCGTTCCGGGTAAATCGGTTACAGTTTGGGGTAAATGTCACCCCTGGTGTTTTCCGAGGGCTTATGGAACGTCTCCTACAAGGATTGCCGGGAGTAGTCCTGTATTTCGATGATGTGCTAATTGCTGGGTCTAACGAACCAGAATTGCTTGACCGCCTCAGGGCTGTATTGGGGCATTTCAAAGAAGTGGGTCTCAGAGTAAAGAAGTCAAAATGTCATTTTGGGGTATCGCAAGTAGAATTTCTTGGGTTCCTGATAGAGGAACAGGGAGTGCACCCCATTTCAGATATGGTATCGGCTATTAGGAATGCGCCCCGGCCTACCTCTAAGAAAGAGCTGCAATCATTTCTCAGCATTTAAAACTTTTATCATTCATTTTTGCCTCACAAAGCCTCTGTAGCCAAGCCATTACATGCCTTACTGCACAATGGGATGAAATGGGTGTGGGGAGCAAGCGTTTGTGTCAGTTAAAGAACTGTTATCATCTAATGCTGTTCTGACTCATTACGATGAGGCTGAAATGTTGGTTTTGGTGGCCGACGCTTCCCCGTACGGGGTTGGTGCAGTTTTGAGCCATGTCATGGCAGATGGGCGGGAAGTGCCGATCGCATATTATTCCTGGTCACTGATGGCCACGGAAAAAAATTATGTGCAGATTGACAAGGAGAGCCTAGCGTTGGTGACAGGAATAAAAAAATTCAATTACTTTGTGTACAGCTGCCGGTTCCTCCTTGTCACCGACCACAAACCTCTACTGGGACTATTTTCTCTGAACCACCAGACGCCTCATGTTATGTCGCCCCACATGTTGCGCTGGGCTGTGTTTTTGTCCGCCCACGATTTTGACCTGGAGCATCAGCCTGGCAAGGCGATTGGACATGTGGACGCTCTAAGCCACTGCCCCCTGCAACAAACTGACTCTGACCCTGCTCCCACTTTTGATGTGCTGGCTATCGACGAACTGCCTCAGCCTCCAGTCCATTTGTCGGACATTGCTGCCGTGTCGGCTAAGGACTCTACCCTCTCCCGAATCCTTAACTGGGTTTGGAGGCTGTGGCCGGTAGGTCGAGTGGAACCGGAGTTTTGGCCTTATAGCTCAAGGCTAACAGAGCTGTCAGTGAACAAGGGGTGTTTGTTATGGGGGAACCGGGTGGTGGTACCGCCCAGACTTAGGAAAAGAGTGTTGGAAGCTCTCCACAATGGCCATCCAGGCATAGTCCGCATGAAAGCTCTGGCAAGGAGCTATGTCTGGTGGCCTAAATTAGATGCAGACATTGAGGAATGGGTAAAGCATTGTATGATGTGTCAACAGTTGAGACTGGACCCTCCTCAAGCTCCTGTCCAACACTGGGATCTTTGGATGTTCTTGTTCTTAATAAAGCTGATTCACTTGTTACTTACCACGTTGTTGAGTTGCATACTTAACACGGATGTTGCTGCCTGAACCTGCATTTTAAATCTGCAGGGCAACAGCAACAACATCAGATCAAACAGCTCATCTGATCACAGCCATAGCCTTTCAAATGAACTCTGTTATATTGTGCTCTTTCAAATTCAGCATGAGTTTTTCCCCCACTGTTCTTCTAATCATCTCCCTACTTTCTTCTGGTCCCTTAAATCTAAGGAAACCACAGAACAGGAACTGTCAGAGATTTTCCCCACCCCCCTTACCTCGCATGCTCAACTTGCTTTGTTTCTTTCTTTTAGAGTCAGTTAAAACAAAGAAAGTAACATTTGAACAAAATGTAAACAGTTAGAGAAGCTTGCTGAACATTCCAACATGGAAGAAACACTACAGAGAAATTCTGCTCTTTATTTCATCCTGTAACAGTCCAATTATCATCACAGTTTGCTATGGTAGGTTACAGTTTTAAAGTAGCAGGTCTCTTTCCTGCCTGCTGCTTTCTAGGTCCTCAGGAGCACAAAACCTGGTGAAACCTACCCAACTACATAAAAGTCCACCCATTATACAGTGATTTTATTGCCACAACATATATTTTAGTTGCTACATTGATAGCAGAATATCAACCATGATGGCTGTGGGGATGGGAGGATACAGATAAAGTAAAATCTAACACAGTTTTGATTCTTCATCAATTCAGGAGGTTTAGGGTTAAAACCAGTGGTATCCCCGTAATCCTGGATAATAATGTGAACTCATGTGAGACGTGGGTGTCTAAGCCTTCTGTTAATGCTTTTACTCAAGTTGGAAGTGGTGGTAATCTGTAAACAAAATGTGGTCTATAATAAGTATCTAATAGTAATTTATCCACTGATGAAGAGGTGGCAATGACAGAAGCATTCTGTTGAGAAGTTCTTTTACTTGACAACCTACCTCGATTTCTTTCTAAACTTCTGCATTCATTCTATATGAGGCTGCCTTGAGAACTGTTCAGAAGCTTGTGATGTTACCCAATTCACCAACCACCTTCCTGGAATCAGTCCTTATTTGTGTATAATTTGTTACATTTGAATCTCCTCACTCTCCAAATAGCACATATATTGCTCCTAGGGGATCTCACATCCAGGTTTTGACATGACATGCTCAGATTTATAGAAACAGCTCCTAAGAGAGGCCATGAGAATAGTCTTAAAGGTGCATTATATAATCTCCTATAAAGCTAAGGAATCTGGCCAGCAATCAAGATGCAAGAAACATTCTTTCCCACTAATAAAAATTTAGTTAAACAAGCAATAAAGCAAAGAAAAACATGCTAACAAAAATTAAAGTAAATCTCCACCACCATATAAAATATAAAAATTAAGGATTCATAAAAGAAACATTACAAAATGTTTATCAAACAAAAATGCTGATTTGAAGCAATGTTTCTGCCACAAGGCTTTGCTTCAATTGTGGAAAAAACAAACGAAGGGGCTAACAGTTACATAAGCCTATCCTATTTCCACAGAATGGTGAGTCATAGTACAATGACTATTATTTTAAATTTTCAGGAGAGCAGCTGGGTTGGCCTGCAGAAGAAGAGCTAGATTCAAGTCCAGTAGCTTGTTAGAGACAACACAATTTTAAGGGTATAAGGTTTTTACATTTTACATATGTTTTATGGAATAGGTTTCAGAGCAACAAAACGAGCAATATAATATAAGCAAATGTTATTCTTCAGAATGGGGCTACTCAAAATATGCTAATAACAAAATGATAAAACATTCAAATGTCCTATAAATTACAACTTAAATATTCCATTTTCTCAAAGTTCTGGTAAGAACATAAGATCATAAGAGAAGCCATGTTTGATCAAGCCAATGGCCCATCCAGTCCATATCTCTATGTCACACAGTGGCCAAACACCCAGGTGCCAACAGGAGGTCCACCGGTGGGGCCAGAACTCCTGAAGCCCTCACACTGTTGCCCCCCAAGCACCAAGAATACAGAGCAGTACTGCCCCAAGCATAGTGTTCCCTCTATAAGAACATAAGAATGTAAGAGACGCCAATGTTGGATCAGGCCAAAGGCGCATCCAGTCCAACACTCTGTGTCACACAGTGGCCAGAAATACCAGGTGCCATCAGGAGGTCCACCATTGGGGCCAGGACATTAGAAGCCCTCCCACTGTTGACCCCCCCAAGCACCAAGAAGACAGAGCATCACTTGCCCGAGAGCCCCTATCTATACCTTGTGGCTAATAGCCACTAATGGACCTCTGCTCCATATCTATATATCTAATAGTGAAGTGGCCCCCTCTGTGCGGATATCTAAATCCGCACTTCGGGGGCACTTGAGGGGCAGGGAGAGGTTTGTGCACATGTGGGGCAGTCCCCACGTGTGCACAAAAATCCTAAATGTTGAAAAAAGAATCGGGGGGATGTTTAAATCCCCCCGAAACTCACAGAGCATCCCCTGCGCATGCGCAGGGAATGCTCTGCGACAGAGGCTGCCGCCGCTTGGAAGGGAAGCTGCGAGCGGCGAGCTGGGAGGGGGGGCCAGAGCAGCAAGGGCCGAGCGGCTCGCCACTCGGCCCTCGGCTTGGAGCCGGGTGGGGAAGCCACCGCCGCTTGGGAGGGAAGCGGCAAGCGGCGAGCAGGGAGGGGAGCCCAGAGTGGCGAGGGCAGCCAGCCGGGCGAGCGGGCGGCTGGGGAAAAGTGAGGCCTGGGTGGCTGCAGCCGCCCGGGCCTCAATTCAGAGCCGGACGGCGGGGGGGGAGAAACAGCGAGGCCCGGGCGGGTGCAGCGTCATTAATGAACAAGTTAAAAAGCAGTGGACCAAGTACTGATCCCTGCGGTACCCCACTGCTTACCACCCTCCACTGAGAAAATTGCCCACCTACACTCACTCTCTGTTTTCTATGAACTAGCCAGTTTTTGATCCATAAAAGGACTTGTCCTTCTATCCCATGATTTTTGAGCTTACTTAGGAGCCTTTGATGAGGAACTTTATCAAAAGCTTTCTGGAAGTCAAGGTAAATAATATCTATTGGATCCCCCTTGTCCACATGTTTGTTCACCCCCTCAAAGAACACTAACAGGTTAGTGAGACAAGATCTTCCCTTACAGAAACCGTGCTGAGTCTGCCTCAATAGGTTTTGTTCATCTATGTGCCTACTAATTCTTTCCTTAATAATGGTTTCCACCAATTTACCCGGTATCGACGTCAGACTGACTGGCCTGTAATTTCCCGGATCTCCTCTGGAACCCTTTTTAAAGATGGGAGTGACATTAGCTACCTTCCAATCCTCAGGAATGGAGGCAGATTTTAAGGAAAGATTACATATCTTTGTCAGGAGATCTACAAGTTCACATTTGAGTTCTTTCAGAACTCTCGGATGTATGCCATCTGGGCCTGGTGATTTTTCAGTTTTTAAGTTGTCTATCAGTTTTAGGACCTCCTCTCTCGTCACCTCAATCTGACTCAGGTCTTTCAACACCCCTCCTGAAATCAGTGGTTCTGGAGTGGGCAAGCACTTCTCATCTTCCACAGTGAAGACGGAGGCAAAAAATGCATTTAGCTTCTCAGCCATTTCCCTATCATCCTTCAATACTCCTTTTACCCCTTGGTCGTCCAAGGGCCCCACTGCCTCCCTGGCTGGTTTCCTGTTTCTAATGTATTTGAAGAAAGTTTTATTGTTGGTTTTTACGTTTTTTGCTATATGCTCCTCATATTCCCTTTTTGCCTGCCTGACCTCAGACTTGCATTTTATTTGCCATAGCCTGTGTTCCGTTTTATCAGCCTCACTGTGACTAGCTTTCCACTGCTTAAAGGAATTCTTTTTACTTTTTACAGCCTCCATTACTCTGTTTGTTAACCATGCAGGCTTTTTCCTATACCTGTTTGTGCCTTTCCTAACCTGCGGAATATATATTTTTTGAGCTTCTAGGATCGTAGTTTTAAATAGATCCCAAGCTTCCCCAATTGTTTTGACCCTTTCTACTTTTCCTTTCAGTTTCCTCCCCACGTGTCCCCTCATATCAGAGAAATTACCCCTTTTAAAGTTAAAAATGGTTGTGTGAGTCTTTTTGGCCAATTCTCTATTTGTACAAATGATGAACTCAACAACATTATGATCACTGTTTCCAAGCGGTGCAATCACTTTTACATCTCTCACCAGGTCTTGAGTGTTACTTAGGACCAAATCAAGGATCGCCTCTCCCCTGGTAGGTTCCGTGACCATCTGCTCCATAGCACAGTCATTTAGAGTGTCTAGAAACTCAATCTCTTTTTCCCGGCTAGAACACATATTGACCCAATCAATGTGTGGGTAGTTAAAATCACCTATTATTACACAGTGTTTTTGTCTAGTTGCTATCTTTAAGGCATTCATCATTTTATAATCCTCCTCTATCTTTTGATCTGGTGGGCGATAACAAACTCCCAGTGTTAAGTTTCCTTTTGGCCCCCCTATTTCAACCCATAGAACTTCCAGAAGCGAATCCAATTCACTTAGCCTCTCAATCTTTCTAGACTTTATACCCTCTCTGACATACAGAGCTACCCCACCTCCAACCCTTCCCCCCCTATCCTTCCGATATAATATATAACCGGGAATCACTGTGTCCCACTGATTTTCCTCATCCCACCAAGTTTCAGAAATACCCACAATGTCTATTTTTCCCTCCGACACCAAGCACTCCAACTCCCCGATTTTACCTCGGACACTTCTAGCATTTGTATAGAAACAGCTGTAATTTCCCTTACAAGTTAAGCCTGCATCCTTCCTCTTGCTATCTCGAGTCGTTGTCCGGCAGTCCATGTCACCAGCCATGGCCTCTGTGGACAATTTCAATCCACCTCCCTGTAGAAAAGCAACCGGTACCCCCTCACCTCTCTCAGATGAGCCAACCCGAACCAGAGACTTTTCATCTCCTGTCGGCTTTCCCCCAATATTCAGTTTAAAAGCTGCTCTGCCACCTTTTTGATTTTAAGTGCCAGCAGCCTGGTTCCTTCTCGGGACAAGTGGAGACCGTCTCGCCTGTACAGCTCCCTCTTGTTCCAAAAAGTATCCCAGTGCCTAACAAACCTGAACCCTTCCCCCCTACACCATCGTCTCATCCACGCATTGAGACTCCTGATCTGTGCCTGTCTCTCCGGCCCTGCGCGTGGAACAGGTAGCACTTCTGAGAAGGCTACCTTGGAGGTCCTGGACCTAAGTTTCCTGCCCAGCATCCTAAATTTCTCCTCCAGGACCTCACGACTGCATTTCCCCACATCGTTGGTGCCGACATGCACCACGACCACTGGCTCCTCCCCAGCACTATCTACCAGCCTATCTAAAACACGCGTAATGTCCGCTACCTTCGCACCAGGCAGGCAAGTCACCATACGGTCAGTACGCGGGTTCGCCACCCAGCTGTCTACCTGCCTAAGGATCGAATCACCCACTACCAAGAGCCCCCCTCCCACCCTGCTCAGGGATGGTTCCTTGGTGCAAAAGGAGAGCCGCTCACCAGCTGGGGAAGAGGTCCCTTCTGAGGGCACATTCCCCTTATCCTCAGCATGGTGCCCTGTTTCCCCTAGACCCTCATGCTCCCTGACAGCAGCGGGGCTGCCAGATCCAGAGTGGGACGTAGCTAACAAGTCCCTGAGAGTCTTTTCTGTGCATCTAGCTGACTGTCTCTGCTTCTCCAGGTCAGCCACCTTGGCCTCAAGTGAGCAAACACGTTCCCTGAGACCAGGAGCTCCTTGCACCGAGCACACACCCAAGACTTCTGTCCAGTGGGCAGATACATGTGACACTCCATGCAAAACACTGGATAGCCCCCAACCCCCTGCTGGCATTCTGGCTTCATAGTTCTTTTAAAATAAGTAAATATAATTCCCCTTTTAAAACCCTTTGTATTTATGTGGTTTTTCTTGTCGAAGTCAACTTACCTTACGGGGAAGACAAAGAGCCTAGGGCCTTGGCTTTCTGGCTCTTCTTGGGCTTCTTACAGAGCCCCTAGTCTAAGAGTCCCTAGGCTAAGAGCCACAGGCAAAGAGCCCTTTAGCTCACCCTTCGGCTCGTGCCAGAGACATCTATACCTTATGGCTAATAGCCAAAGATGGACCACTGGTCCATATGTTTATCCAATCCCCTCTTGAAGCTGTCTAAGCTTATAGCTGCCACCACTTCCTGCAGCAGTGAATTCCATGCATTAATTACTCTTTGGGTGAAAAGGTACTTCCTTTTATCTGTTCTAAACCACTCATGAACTGAAGAACTGGGATGAAACACCATGAATTTTGGCACAATTCATTGTGTTTCATGACAGTTCGTGAAGAGCTCTTCAGGACAAACAGCTGAGCTGTTTGATTCAAATAGCTCTGACCCACTTAATCCTTGCTTCCAGCTCAGGGCCATTTAAACCACTGCTGCGTTCTGCTCCCTACAGCTATCCACCAGGAGGAGAAAACAGGGGTTTAAATAGCCCTGCTTTCTGCTCCCCAGGAAAAGCCATGGGGAGCAGAAAGGAGGTTTTAAATGGAAGGGGTGAAGTACCTTCTGGGGGCACTTTCCCCCCATCTTTCTGCTAGTTGTGGCTCACCACGACCTGGAGAAAGATGGAAGGGAGTCCCATCCAGGGAGATCCCCCCCCATTTTCTCCTGGTCACAGCTCATCACAGCCAGGGGAAAGGTGGAAGGGAGTCCTTTCCTGAGAGATCCCCTTCCCCACCTTCTTCCTACTTCTCCGGAAAGCACTTCACCCCGTCCTTTCTGCTGTCTCCCACTCATGCAGCCCTATTAAAAAGGCTGTGCCAGGCAGCCCGAGGTAGCTGAGTGGGTGTGAAGAAGTCTCTCCCTGCTGGCTCAGCTGCCTAGAGCTGCCCCTTTAAATGGGCTGCGCGAGTGGGCCTGAGACAGCTGGGCCAGCAGAAAGAAAGGGTTGAAGTGCCCTCCTGGGAGCAGTTCACTCCCACCTTTCGGCTGGCCACAGCTTGCCACAGCCACCAGATAGGAAGGGGTTAAGTGCCTTCCAGGGGACATTTTACCTCCTCCTTTCAGCTGGCTGTGGGGAAAGCCATGGCCAGCAGGAAGGAGGTGCCTTTGGAGGCATTTCACCCCATATTTAACCCTCTGGTTTTGCTCCCCCCACTTCAAAGTGGCGGAGAACAGAAACTGAGGGTTTAAATGGCTCAGAGCCCCGAACCATGAACCGAATCCCAAAAATGCAGTTCATGCCCATCCCTAATCACATTTACATCTCTTACCAGGTCTTGAGTATTACTCAGGACCAAGTCCAGGATCACCTCCCCCCAGTAGGTTATGTGACCATCTGCTCCATGGCACAGTCATTGAGAGTATCTAGAAACCCAATCTCTTTCTCTTGAGCACATATTGACCAAATCAACGTGTGGGTAGTTCAATCACCTATTATGACAGTTATTTCATCTAGCTGCTTTCCTTAATTCTTTTGCTATTTTTAAATCATCCCCTAACCTTTGATCTGTTGGATAAGAAACTCCCAGAGTTAAGCTTCCTTTTGGGCACACTATTTCCACCCATAGCATTTCTGGAAGCAAATCTATTTGTCTTACATTCTCAATTTTACTGGATTAACATACAGAGCCACTCCACCACCTTCCAATCCTTCTTTTCCTATCCTTCTGAAATAATTTATATTCAGGAACCACTGTATCCCACTGATTATTCTCATCCCACCAAGTTTCTGAAATCCCAAACCAGAGACATTTCATCTCCTGTTGGCTTTCCCCCAAGATTTAGTTTAAACCCAATTTTGTTAATTTCCTTGTGAAAGAGCATGAAGAAAAATCAAAACTACAAAGGGTTTATTTCTAAATGTGGGACTCTCCCACATTGTATCAGGTCCCACACATCAAGCAGGCCACACACTGACTTGATCTTTGGCATGGACATAGATATATTATCTGATTGCTATTGATGGAGAGTCATGGTCAGATCATTCTGCCCTTAAGGCCTGGCTAGGTGCCCCAGCCCCCTCCTGTCTAGGCAGCAAGTCCTGCGGGATCTTCAAATCTGCAGGGCCCGTAAAATGGAGCTGTTCCACCAGGCCTTCAGCTTAGGTGACGGGGGTATCCATGTATGGCCACCCCATGGACCACATCACGACAGGCCTTCCTGTCTTCCGCCGTCCTCTGAAGTTGGCTCAATTTCATGTTCGTTGCATCTATGACACTGTCTAACCATCTCATCCTTTGCCGTCCCCGTCTTCTTTGACCTTCAATCTTTCCCAGCATCAGGGTCTTCTCCAGGGAGTGCTCCCTTCTCATTTGGTGGCCAAAGTATTTGAGCTTCAGTTTCATTATCTGGCCTTCCAGGGAACAATCAGGGTTGATTACTTTTCGGATTGACTGATTTGATCTTCTTGCAGTCCAAGGGACTCTCAAGAGTTTCTCCAGCACCATAGTTCAAAAGAATCTATTCTTTGGTGCTCGGCCTTCCTTATAGTCCTACTCTCGCAGCCATACATGACTACTGAGAATACCATTGCTTTGACCATGCGGACTTTTGTTGGCAGGGTGATGTCTCTACTTTTTATCATGCTGTTTAGGTTCATCTTCCCAGCTGCTCTCACCTGAGTTCTTCCTCCCTCACCTGAGTTCTTTCTCCCAGCTCAGCATGATAGTTAAAGCTGTATTTGGTACAGGGTATTATTGGCGTTAACAGTTTTCCATTATGGCTGAAAGATGAGAGGTTCATGATGTTATCTATGTATGTCTAATTACGATGAAGCCATTCTCTCATCACTTTTAAGGCCTCCATTCTTCATTTAAATTTTAAACAGGCCAATGTAAAGGTTGGCTACTGATTCTGACACAATGTACACTAATGCTGGTCTGGAAACAGTCCTATCATCTAACAGTATTATGTAATACACATCTGCAGTTTGTAATTGCCATTCCCTTTCATTGTGCCAGATGATTTTCTGTAACCCCACATTTCTTACCAGAACAAGCGGAATAAATTAGGGATGGGCACAAACTGGCTCATGAACCAATGTTCGGGGAAGGTGCTACTCTTCTCCCTCCCCTCCTGCTTGGCTGCAATAGCAGCTCCTTACCCTGGCGGGCAGTTGCTACACAGCCTCACTGGGTCTTTCTGCGTTCAAGTTGCGGCTGAGCAGGAGGAGAGGGAGAGGGGCTTTGAGAAGCTGACTGTGGAAGCAGAAAGCCTGCTCTTGCCCATTACATCCTGAGAGCTCACCTCGACCACGGTGGGACTCGAACAGGTGCTCGAGTAGATGTTAAATGCAGGTGTTATGCTCCCTGCGCCATGCTCATAAACTGGGTCCTGTCCATGTCCCTCTACTATTATATGCAGACGACATGGTACTAATGTCCTGCTCCAAAGTTGGTTTAAAGTGTGCATTAAATAGATGTCTTTCATATTTTATAACAAATAAATTACTTTTAAACCATGAAAAATCAAAAATACTTGTCTTTTCCAAAACTTGGAAACCATTCAAATGGACAATTGGAGGCAAACCAATTGAACAAGTTAAAATTTTTAGAGACTTAGGTCTGCAATTCCAGTAAAATGCATCTTGGTCTGTGCAGCGTAATTCAGCAATAAATATGGCCAACATAAATGCTTCTGCCATTTCCCGATTCTTCTACACCAGAGGCCATCAATTCATACCAGCTACATTAAAAATCTTCAGGGCCAAAGCAATCCCCCAACTCATGTATGGTATTCCAATATGGATAAGTACACTTAATAGCACAATAGAATGTGTTCAGTCTGAATTTCTTCAAAAGATCATGGGAATGCTGCGTTGTGTACCTTATGCAGCCTTGTGTTTAGAAACTGGATTAAATTCTGTGGAATCTGGTGCATGGCTAATGACAGTAAAATATTGGCTGCATCTACATTACAATGTAGACCAAGGGAGCCTTATACAACAAATGCTCGCAGAGTCAAACATGTCTAACTGGCTACCACACATTGAGAACAAAATAACTGCCATGGGCATCCCATTGGACTCACTGCTTATGCTCCCTTTTGTGGGTGCTTTTCAGATTATTAAATGCAGAGTCCTTGACATTGAAACACAAAGGCTATACAGTTTGGCCAACAAATCTTGCTCCCCTCTGAACTTTGAGATTCCCCTCACGGTAAGCCGAATGGCCCCATACCAATCTGATACACAAGCACCACAACAGCGCAGAGCCTTTTCACTAGCAAGATTTAATGCACTACTATCAGCAATCTTGCATGGGAGATATAATAATATAGCATATACGGCTAGATTTTGCCATTTTAACTCCGGATGCATTTAGACAGTTTCACATATCTGCTTGCATTGCCAATTTTATGTAGATATATGTTTTAGATATTTAAACCCTGTTTTAGCCAACATGACAGACCTTCCTGATGCTTTAAAAGTGCACCGTCTTCTGAATGACTCCGCTACTGAAATATCAGTGAAGGTTGCCATGGTTTTACAATCAGCTATAAAGCTACGTCAGGAAAAAACTATCAAAATGAGCAACACTTTGTAACAAATTGTTTTTGTAACATAATGCCATATTATGTAGTTTGCAAAATACTTGGTTTTATATGTATATTTTTGTATAGTAATCCTCTTTTAAGGTATTGTTTTATGCCAATAAAGGCTAACTGACTGACTTGCCTCTTAGACCCATGTCCATCCTGGCTGGTGAAAGCCAGTGGTGTCTGCTTAAGAAGTTTTGTTTTAACTTGACTGCGAATGTTGTTTATTTGGAAGTGTTGTTCCCCACTCTGAGCCTTTTGCACAGGGGAGGGCAGGTTACAAATCAAATAAATAAGTAAATAAATAAAATTAAGGAAGCCATGGCCCTCAGTTTGCAAGACCTGAGCAACACTGTTAATGACAGGACATTTTGGAGGACATTAATTCATTCAGCATATAAAGGGAACTTCACAGTGTCATCTTCCAGAAAGAGAAAAGGCCATGAAAAAGATTAAAAACTGGAGTTGTCTCACTAGTAAGAAAGAGGCCTATGACCTACTGTGTGCTAGCAAGACATGGCCATACTGGGGATTACTGAGGGAAGCCCTTCCCTCTGGAGTAAGGATGCCGAGTGGCATCCCAGCATCTGCAGGAGCTTTGAGAGCAGGGCAAAGGCAGAACCTATCTCAGGCTATATGTAGACATCACATCCAAAAATTCCAGATGTGACATCAGCACATTGACTGATGCTCTAGAAACTCCGTGCTAGCACATAGCCTGTCATAATTTCCACACCCACGGTTTCTCCTGCCAGCCCAAGATGGAAGGTCAGTGAGGAAACCTCCTCTGGGTGACTGCCCACTCAAGGTGAGCACTTGGGAAGCCTTCTCTGGAGTCACCAAAAGCTTCATTGACCTTGCCAATCCAGTGAACAGAAGCTTCTCCGAAGTGCAGACTGCCCCACCTTTATCATCAGAGAATGGGCCTGCAGCCAGGGCCGGCTCCAGGCGTTTTTGTGCCCTAGGCGGGGCTACCTTCTGGCACCCCCCTGCCACGAGTCCACCAATTATGGTGGTTGCCAACCTCCAGGTGGGGCCTGGAGAGAAGGATCCCTATGGGTCCCTGCCCCCCCTCCACCGCCACATAAATCAGTTTGCTCTGGAGCCATCCCTTCCTGAGCTGAGACAAAATGTGTGAGCTGGAGGCTAAAAAACTGTGAGCCAGCACACACTCACTCAGCTTAGAGGGAACACTGCTTCCGGAGGAGCTGAAGAAAAGCACATACATAAGCCGCAGTCTTTGCGGACAGAGAGGAGGGGAGGGTCTGTCCTTTCCAGTCAGCTTGGAAATTCGTGAGCCCCAGCAGGAAGAACGAAATGTCTCAACCCCTGATTGTATGCCGGTTATCTCTCCAGCCTTCCCCGCCCCCACTAAGTGTCTTCTAGAGAAGGGGGGTGTGTGGAAAGGGGTAGAGGGATTTCTGCAAAGCAGCAGACGTGGGTGGTCGGAAAGTCAAGGGGAGGGGAAACCGCCGGTTTGGGAGCCCAGGAAAGAAAGAAAGAATGCTTTGCACACAAAAGCTTTAGCTTCCAATGAAACTTTGTTGACCTTAAAGGTTCCCCTGGGCTCAAGCTTTGTGCTTGAGCTCAGGGTTACTCCTGCACACGAAATGCTTCTCCCCCACCCCAGAATCAAACTGAGCTGGCCTCCGAGGTGCCCACCAGCGCTCCCTCTAAGCTGTAGAGTCCTGTGGGCAAGAATTCCACTTGGTGCGCTCCTGGCATTAGGGTTGTGAGCGAGCCATTTGCCTGCGGCATCGCTTAGTTGGCTCTGGAGCCCTCCTTCCTGAGCCGAGGCAAAAACGTGTGCACCGGTGGCTGAAAAATGGTGAGCTGCCTCATACTCACGCAGCTTATAAGGAAAGCACTGGTAGACCACCCCCCT
>NW_015174289.1:964066-995973 GCF_001447785.1 Gekko japonicus
TCCCCCCGGCCGCCCCCGAAAGGGGCCTGCGGTGCACGGCGGCATCCCCCCGCCAGCCAGCCAGCCGGCTGGCCAGGGAAAGCAAGGCCAGGCGGAGCTCTCTGGTGGCCCGCCAGCCACCTGGGTGGGGCGCAGTTTGGCGTCCCTGAGGGCCAGCGCGGCCTAGGCGAGTGCCTAGCTCGCCTAGTGGGCGAGCCGGCCCTGCCTGCAGCTTACTTTCTGCTCCAGGTCATTTCCATCCAGGTTGCCACAGAAACAGTTTGACATGAGATTTCATTTAGTATTTTTTTTTAATTTTGGATGTGATGTGTGAAAGTTACTACGAGGTTCAAAATGCACTTATTTGGTAGCTTAGGGTATATTTATCAACTCCAAAACTCATCTTCATAACCCAATCCATTTTATTTTAGAACTATTTTTAGTATACACTGACATGAGGTTTGCTCTAACTCCAAACCTACCATATCATTGTTAAATACTGGGGACTGTACAATGAATCATCCATCCTGACCGGTAATTCTGAGACCTCTTCCCTTTGCCTGCATCTTGGAGACCCTCAAGTTGACTGAATCTTTTACTTATTCCTATATTCTTTCCATGATACATGATAGTTTGAAAATATATGATGCTCTAATAAAACATCCGTGTAGAAATTATCCTGTCTTAAGGAATAAAGGCAGATTAATTGACCTTCTACATCAACTTCTTTATAATCATATAAGAGGGTTCTGCATAAAGTTTAAACGTGTCCTTTTGCTACATCATCACTTTAAATATTTTTCTTAATAATAACTATGACAATTCCTTACATCTAGCTATAAGGAGATTAAATAGTTCATGTATCTAAAATTTTATTCCAAATCAAGGAGATATATTTAAATAACTCAAATCTAAAAATAATTTGCTTATACTCAGCACAAGGATTTTCAGGATAGTCCTGCCTTTACTACTGCATTTAAAAGTGGTCTTTTCATAAACATTACAAATAATCTATATGTATCAACACTGCTCATTTATTCTTCACATTTATGTTCCATCCTTCCTCCAAGGAGCTCTGGCCAGTATTGCACAGATGGGTGGTCTCATTTTTCACCATACAATAACACTAAGAGCTAAATTAAACTGAGAGAGACTAACTGGCACACAGTGACCCACTTTATTTCACAGCTTGAATAAGGGTTTACCTTTAAGGCTTCCCAGTCCAAGCTCAACATGCTGACCATTGTATCACACCAGCTCTCATAATTCACACAAAGCTCAATACCTGGCAGCTGATCTTCTGTAACATTTGCAGCCCTCGCACTGTAAATTGCATGTAACTACTATGCTGTTGCTACTTCTATAAAATGTTATTCTTATTTTCAGTGAACCTACCACATATAGCTGCTTCCAGAGGACAGCCCATTCCTGGAGGGTTGCTGTAACTTCAGTGATAACAGAATCTTCAAGTGGAACAACTGTTTCATACTGCCTGTAAAATAATGAAAATGTTTAAGAAAACCTTCATGACATTTTTAGAAGGTTAAAGGACATTTTGGGGGAAAAACACAGCACAAGAATACTTCTATTGTCCCCTGGATTTGACAAGTAACCAGGTAAGCCATTCATTTATACAAGAACTCCTTTATTAAGTATAGAGTTATTTCATGCCACTCAATGCAGAACATGTAAGTGAGAAATGGCATTCCTAAATAATTTCCCCTGCCTAGTTAGATCACACATTATCTACTTTGATGGCAATTATAACTCTGCCTTATACTGGGAGAAACACATTCTTAAGAACATTTCTAAAAAAATATGCTGTGGTCCAAATATTAAGATTCTTCCTGGCTTTTACTGAGGAGGATCAGAGCAGTTCTCACTGAAAAAAACCAGTCAGTCACATCTGCATAATGAGTCAGCATTTGCATTTGTCTTGGATGAGAGAGCAATGTGCTCCTCTACATATTCTCTGCTCACAACTGTCTTCTGGGAGGCTTCAGTCTCTACTGGGACAAAAAGAATTGCTTATAATTTATATGAGCAAGCACATCACTGTGCTACCTCCCATGTGATAACCTGTTGCCTACAAGTACAAAAGAAGTTTGTGACATGTCACAATGACCAACAGTTGACTGGATAGCAGCTGCTTTTTTGGATCACTGCAACAAGGGATTTGGAGCAAGTGCCTTGGTGAAGCAAGCTGCAGGATTCTCTCTCAGAAATGCATGAACATACATCCTCTGATTGATACAAATCACCTAACACACCCTTAATGCACTCTAAACTCCAAGAATAAGAGAACAATTAAAGTATAAATGGGACAGCATAATCCCCAGAGGGGATGGACAGGCTACTAGGATTTAACTGGGATATTCTTCTCCATGGACCACTGTTGTTATTAAAGTGGGTGGCTCACACCAATTACAAAACCAACAAAACAAACATGGGTTTTTACATGCTTGGGAGACTTCCCAGATATACAGGAAAATACATTGTTCCCCCCCAAAAAAATTACCATATTGACTCAAAAGCAAGATGACTTATAAAAAAAAAATTGGATCTCTAAAAGAGGCAGTCATTTTTCATTCAGGAATCTGACAGGCTTTGCTGAATGGTGGGAGCCTGCCATACTCAGGATCCATAAATCATAGTTCTGTAGCCATGTCTTCCCCCTCCAGCTATCAGCTGGGTCAGGCTACCTAGATGACCAGGGCCCACCTCTTTGCTCCATCTCCTGTCTGTCAGCTATGTCTCAGGGGCTGGAGCAGCCCCCCAGAACCTGACGGACAATCAAGCTCTCTACCTCTGTACCTTCTGGCAGTGGAACCTGCCCTACCAACTGGTTCTTGTGGGATGGAACAGCTTCTAGACCCAGCAGACAAATATTCACTCTCTGCTTCCATACCTCCTGGCTCAGTTAGATAGAGCAGGCAAAAGCCTCTTAAATTCAAGGTCATCTGTTTTTGTGTTTAGCCTTGTAGTATTTTAAGGGAGTCAACTTTTTACATAAATACAATAATTTACACACCCATAAAATGACCATAAAATGAGGTTTAGATCTCATGAACTGCCAGGGGAAAGTACTAATGGTCTGGGATCTTCCCCACCCACTCCTCCCCCCAAGGCTGTTACTGCCAATGGCCTGCCTCGTTGTTGGGGGAAATTAGCTATGCAGCAGACAAGGCCAGAGGGGTATGATGGATCGCAGGCCTGTTTATACCAAGGTCTGGTACAGTAGGAAGACTCCAGATCATCAAAATGTAATCCAGTTTTCCTTATGGTAAATTCTGCATATAGATTGAATAGACAGGGAAATTATATACATCCTTGTATGATACCTTTGCAAACTGGAAACCATTCTGTTTCCCCATATTCTCTCTGAACAGTAGTCTCTTGTCCATAGTATAGGTTGTACATCAAAACAATCAGATATTGTGGCACACCTATTTCTTTTAAAACCAACCATAGCTTTTCATGATCAACACAGTCGAAAGCTGTGCCATAATCTATAAAACATAAAGTGGGTTTCTTCTGAAATTCTCTGGTAAACATAGTAAATTTGCAATATGATCTCCAGTGCCTCTTCCTTTTTAAAATCCAGTTTGAACATCTGGCACTTCTCATTGCATATATGATAAGAATCTTTGTTGTAATGTTGTCCCATGCTGACAGGTGGTGTCACGGTGTAGGCTGATCTGGGAGATGTACAACTTGTTGGAAATGTATGTGTTTACAAGGTCTGATGATTCAGTCATTATAGGGTTAACTTGTATTCCTAGAATTGCTATTGTTTAGACTGACCTGGAAGGGATACCTGGCACTAAGCCAATGGGGAATTAGCCCGGGAAAAGTAGCTTCTACTGTGATACAGATTGGTCATTTGTTTCAGGTGACTTCCTTTCTAGGGGTCAAGAAGAAGGAGAGATTCTCCATTACCTGTGTGCTAGGTCTGACTAAAGGCAGCTTAGAAAATGTAGCTGTTAGTGTTATGTTAATTTGTAGTAATCCCGTGTACCTTTTACCCTTAGAAATAAAGGTTTTTAAAAGCAAAGAAATCTCTTCTTTCCAATAGAGCAAGATCCATTAATAGTCTAAGTATTAAACACTTTTTGACTATTTTACAACACAACTATGGTTCACTTGGAGGACGTAGCACACTTGGAGCACTGATATAGAGACTAGAACTTGGGGAAGTCCTCTTGGGTGAGGATGGAAGACAGCAGCAAGATGAGTGATGACAGGAAGAAGTGTAGTTGCTACCCTGACATGAGGGCAGGGTACCACAAGTACTGGTATTAAGGATGAAGGCTGATGGAAAGGCCCATAGAACAGGCTGTGGATTGTAGCTTCTTGATTCATTGTAGAGTATTATCCCTTTTAGAATTCAAAAGGCCTTCCCCTTATAAGGGAAGATCCTGTACATGCACCCCCCTCAGGCACTAAGGAGGAGAATTGCACCCAAGCATGGTGGTGTAAAGCAACAGCAATCACTAACTACTTTACCCTTCAGTCTGCTAAAAGGCAAGCTGTGTTGAATTGTCCATAAGAGTGAAAGTGGTACCAGACTTCATCCTTAAGACCAAAAGCCAATAGGTGCCAATCTTCAGAGAGATGGTTAAACAGCAGTGTAATATTTTCCAAGTAGATGCTAATAGCAAACAGTTATGCAGCATAGTTGGCTATTTTTAAGGAGAGGGCTATGGAGGAAATCAAGCTTGCGGGGAGGGCGGGGTATAAATTGAATTAAATAAATAAATAAATAAATAAATAAACCTGTGCTGTCAAAGATACAACCCTCCCTCTGTAAAAGAGTGAGCCTTCTGCCTGTTTTTGGATAGGGCTGCTTCAACTACAATGGAATTACAGACTGGATGAGTGAAGAAGGGTGACAGTGATTATTGGATTTTATACGTGCCCTCAAGATGTCTAGCTGTACAGTACCGAGGAGAGCTTTAACCGGGCATTTTTAGAAACTTGCAAGAGAGCTGGCAAAACAGGCAGTGCTACAGGTGCATGAGATCCTGCATCTAGTAAATGGATGAGGGAATCCTCAACAGGTGGAGCAGGTTGTGGAATATCCAAGATATGAAGGTGCTGCTTGAAGTATAATTTCAGGTTTTATGAAGGGGAGGCAAGATTTGAGCCTGAGACCATAAGGGTCAAAGACCAGTCCAATATTCTGTCCTCACATTTAGAGTCAGAGGAGCCACAGACCAAGGGAGAATGATAATATGGAAACTAGGGATCATCAGTTGCTGGGGGCTGTTCTGGGTTCAGCATTGGCTGATGCTGTGCAGCTGCTCTTGGGGCCAAAGACATATCCTGAGTACTTCAATCCAAATCAGATGGGATGCCCTATGTACTCTGGAATACTCTTAAGTACTTCAGTCCTGATCAGATGTAGACCATGGAGATGTTTGTCCAGAGAGGTTCAGTCCCAATGAGGCTGGGTGTAATAAGCATCTGGATCTCAAAGAGGTGAAGGATAAGTGGATGTGCTATTGAGTGCAGTACTAGGGTTGCCAAAGGCCCTGATGGAGAATTCTGGTACAGCAAATGAACCTATCTGAAGCATGGCAGTACAATGTCAATGGCTGATGATTTGACTAACAGAGGGAAGAAACCAACTCCAGCAGTGAGACTGAAGAAGGCTTGTTAGCACACTTCGAGAGGACTGTTTACATCAAGAGTGCCATCAATGTGGAGAGAGAACACTCAATTAGAAGAAGGATAAACAATGGGCCTGTTTATTAAATTCAAATGCGTGGCTTTCCTATATTCTGCAGTCAAGTCCAGTCAGATTCCCTCAAGTGGTACCAGCTGGCCAGGATTGGGGAATTGGAAATACAAGGCTTATGCCTAGTGAACGAGTTGATCGAGCAAGACTATCTTCCCAGGGTACTGCTTAAGTAGTCTGGGAGGTAACTGGGTCCAGCTATACTGCCAGCGGGTGTTGGAGCTCTTGAGGCTGCTCTGTGCTCTGGCCAGGATCCTGCAAAGAAGTACTATTCTCAAAGCACTGCTCAAGATCTTTGGTGGGATTCCACGCAGTCTGAAACTTTGCCTCCTTTGAGCCGCCTGGGCCTGGGCCTTCTGCTGCTGCTGTTCCTGCGAGTGGGAGCAGGTCCTGTAGGCTATGGGCTCAGGTTCACATCCCTGCCTAGTGGAAGCCCGGTGGCTATCTTAGGAATCAGTGGTAGGGTCTCCTTTGCAGGGTCTGGCAAGGTGGCCTCTACTGCTGCTGGCACATTGTCAGCAGTTATATCTGCAGTGTCAGGCCCTCCCTGTTTCGGGTCCTCCACAGTCAACAGCCTTGGCTTCTCCAGTTCTTCCCCTTAGAAATTTGAGTCTCTGTCACTGGGATAATCAGAGGGTCATGGCAGTGTCTAGGAACTGACTCATTGTTGCTCATGCAAGCAAAGTAGGCACTTGGTATGACAGCCAATAGCAAGCAATTCCCCCCACAGGATATGTAGTGGCTGAAAATTAGTAGAACAAATTTAGAGTCCAGTGGCATCTTTAAAACCAACAAAGGTTTATTCAAGGTATGAGCTTTCGTGTGCATGCACACTTTTTCAAATACATTGGAATGGAATATAGAGTTCAAACTTATAGACAGAGGCTGAACAGCAAATTAACATGTAACATAATGAAGATGTTTTAAGATATGCAAAGACAAAACTAAATAAGCTAAGGTTATAAGGTCAACAGTTGTTTTGACTTAATTAAGGGGGGAAAGGACAGCAAAGCAACAAATATGTCAAAATTGGGGATAAATGTGTAATTGTGTGTTTTGTGGGAATGTGTAATTGTGGGAAGTAAACTGAGGAAGTAAATTGAAAATTAGTGTTTGCAACATGAATTGCAGCAAAAATAGGATGAAAAAAAGGACAGGGAGTGGAAAGCAACAGGCAATTCCCTCCTCCCTTTCTTTCCCATAAGAAGTGACATCAGAAGAGTTATCTGAAAAATGGGGAGGGGGTGTCTTTGGTGTACTATAGATTCAAGTCATGGTTCCCCTGTCCAACAGGTAAGCCACAGAAAGGTTATTTCTCATCATTACAAATGGTAGTCAGCTGAAAGCTGCAGCAGGAAGCCATTTTATGGATGAATGGTATAAGGAAGCAGCTGCTGTATCCAAGCTGCTGCCAAGGCCTTCTTCCCAACCTTACAGCAGAGAGAAAGGCAACAGTCATGCCCACTGATCTTCTTCAGGCCATCTGCTTGTTGGGTAGCAGCACAAGCTAGAAGGAACAGAATGTAGGTTGCCCTTTTCTGTTGAGAGAGAGCAGGATTTGGAGGTTTAACTGGGATGGGAATATATTCAGGTGAGACAGCAGGACTCCTAGTTTAACTTGGAATATATCCGGGTGAAGAGAAGACCCATCAGTACAACACAAAAAATTCTCCTTGGGCTTCAGGGTAGTGGGAGGGCTGGTCCCCAAGTACCTCCCACTGCTTACTAAAGTATAGGGCAGGACTATAGGGGAAAGCTAAATGGTACAGACTCTTGAAACTTGTTATGAATAAGAAAGGCCGTTCTGGAGGTTTGGAGAGAAGTTCCTTCCCTTGATGCTGCTCTGAATGCAGACCCTGGACGCAACCAAGTTGTTATTCCATTCCTTACTAAAACGGTCCAACTTAAGAATTACCGGAGAAAGAGCATCCTTTTTCAAGTTCTGTGACCAGGAGCAATGCTGGACAATACAGATTAATTTATGTCACTTCTCTACTACTTCCTGCACATAGATCTAGCATTATGAGTCCACAGACAGTTGTCCAATCATACTTTGTACTTAGCAAGTAAAACAAAATGTTCATGTGTGAGCATTTCCTGACACATATTCAGTTCTCTGGAACTGCATCAGAACTTTGAGCCTAAATTAAAGTATTAGAAAAGTAAAACAGCTTTTCTATTAACATATAGAACATATTTAATAATGCCATTCAAATGTGCCATGTGGTCAGGACTATTATTTATTCAATTGTTTTATCTAATGCAAGCATCACAAGTTCTTAAAAACCAAAAGGGGATACTCACCCTCTGTTACTGACCACAGCCTTTTTCAGGTGAATGTAGTTAGCAGGAAAGATCCCCTGCAAGAGAAAAACAATTCTAGTTAACAGGACATACAGTACAAGTGCAACTTTAACAGCAAGTATTCAAGTAAATACATTTGCTAGCTGATAACTAATTAAAAATTCTGAAAACAACACATGTGCTTTTAGCTTCTTTGGATGAAAGTAATATTCATTTTAGCAATCATTAAAACGATGACTTCACATAATTTAAAATGGCTAAAAATGGCAATGCCAATCATTGTTCTGTTCAATATCCAAACTTTTTGACCATGCAGTTTTACATGCACTTTTGCTTGTTAGGTATAAACTGGACATTTTAAATGCAAAGTTAGCATTGGGAATTTAACACATATAATCTAGATTGCGAAATAAAATAGCAACCTCATTATCAACTATGGCACTTAGGCAGTACTCTTGGTTTTCTTAGCAAACATCCAATGTATTTAAGGTTGATCTACACATGGTAGCAACTTCCATACACGAATTCCCTTGCTGGATCAGAAACTGCATGCACAGACTGGATGCGTATGCGGACATGAAGGAACCAATACTTTGCACATTTTCACTACAAGTTGTAAATAGATTTCCAACCTAGGGAAGGAGTGAGACTATGTGGACATTAGAAGTCCCATCAAGCTCATGTTTATCCCCCATTGCCAGCATGTCACACTACCAAAAAAAGGCATAAGCACTAACACTCCCATTGAACACAATGAGAGTGAAAAATACCCCCTCCCTCTTCTGCTTGTCTTGTGTCATGCCTACACACCTATAGTACAGCTTAAGGTATTATTATATCTGTAATCAATCATAGCCCTTCAAAGCACTATATAAAACCCTTCCATAGCTCAGAAGATAGTGCTTTATGAGGCTATATCTCTATGGCCTCATGCTGCACAACTTAGAACATTCACAGAGGACTGCAGTGATGGAAAGTCAGAACAAAGAGTACTTGCACAAAATGGGAGCACAAGCAGCCCAAGTATAGAACAAATATTGATATTAACATTGCTCTGCTTAGAAGTCTTATAGATACTCCTATTCAGGATATAAACACTAAACTGGATCCTCCATTCCTACAATTGAGGATGTAAGGACAAGCTGTCTCACACAGGTAAGCAAAGCAGAAGGATCCTGCTTCAAGCAATGGACTGCTACAAACATCCCTCACTGCAACATGTACCTACTGTGTACCAGCTCAACAACTCTTCCTCCCTCAACAGTTGCTAGCAGTGTTTCCCATACAAGAAGCACAGGGTATATATGCACAATGCAGAAATGGGAGCACCCTTTGGAAATATGATGGCAGAATGTTGGCAGGACGTTATTCCACTATAATCCACCATGCAAGTAGAGGAAACAGGGAGCAGTACCAGATTTCTGAGTGACTACATGCCACTACAATTGCTGAGCAGCCTAAACAAAAAACTGCAGAGTTCCAATATGAATCCCTACTAGAAATGTAAAATTTCCAGAAATTGTGACACCATAGGGACACCCCCCCCCAGCTTTTCTCAGAAATAACTCAAATGGAAATTAGGGAAAAAATGAAAACATATGCAATCCTTACTGTCCTATCAAATCTAAACTAATTTTACTGTTTATGTAACATAAAATACAGTATGACATAACAATTTTCTAAAAGCAAAATTGAAAATATAACCAAATACATGAGAGAAAATTGCAAGTTGATGCAAACTATGCTATCTTAGAACATGTCCATTATTTCTTTCTATCCAGTTAGAAAGCTCAGTTCTCAATTAACCTCCCAGCCAGGGTTCTCCTTTGAGGCTTTGGTGCAGTTTCTGTTCCACCTCCTTCTGATCTTTTTTCCTTCCAACAGGGTAAGGCAATAAGCAATGCTCCCTCTAAGCTGTGGAGTCTTGTGAGCAAAAATTCTCCTTTGTGAGCTACTGGCATTAAAGTTGTGAGTGAGCGATTTGGCTACTGCATAAATTAGTTTGCTCTGGAGCCATCCTTCCTGAGCTGAGACAAAAATGTGTGAACCGGAAGGAAAAAAACCTGTGAGCTAGCTCACACTAACTCAGTTTAGAGGGAATAATGGTAATAATTCCGTCTTGTACTATTGACTAATTATCTCTTCCAGATTCCACTGATGCTGTATTTTTGCTATAAAATGGGACTGTAACTTAACAAATTTTATATTTATTGTTTCCTTTGTAGTTGCTAGTAAGCCTGTATATGCTTAAATTAGGAAATGGGTAATAGTGTAGTAACAGAAGGAAATTAGAATAAGTTTGTTATGTTGTATTTGATTATTATTATGTTGTGTTAATATTTTCTATTTCACTCTTTTTATCTTTTGTTGGAAAATCAATAAAAAGATTTTAAAAAATTATATTGCACCTTTCTTAAAGGTTCAAAGCAGCTTATATTAAACATCCCCAGCTAGAACCAAAGATAAAGTAACAAGCTATCACCAAAATCTGTCTCCATTCCCAAGGTCTGGAAGGTGGCTAATGTAACATAATGTTACCTTAAAAAAAAGGTTCAGAGGAAATCCAGGAAATTACAGGCTGGTCCAGTCTAACATTGATACTGGGTAAGCTGGTAGAATCCATTATTAGATCTAGAATTAGTAGGCACATTGATAAACAAAAGTTATTGAGGAAGAATCAGCATGGTTTCTGTACGGGAAGATCTTGTTTCACTAACCTGTTAAAAGTTCTTTGAGGGGGTGAACAAACATGTGGACAAGGGTGTCAGGTTCAACAGCAAGTAAATCTCCACACACGTTTCCAGGGAAGCGTTATGCTTTATTAGACTACAGGTCTGTTACCATGTCCACAGGGTTATTGTTAGGAATGACAATAGGGCGGAAACATCCCTACATATAGCAGGATGAGGCAAATGGCTAAGCAAATGAAATCTGAGCACGCGTGCGGGAATTATCCCGGCGGGAGGTTACATAATAAGTGGGAGAGTCTCAGTGCTTCATGAGAGCCAAAATATTCACACCAGCGGTGGAACACAAGCCCTCCCTCCGTCACAAGGTCAGACAGATAACTCAGTCTGGCAGCACTAGTTCTCACGGTCTCCCTATCGCTGTTTACGGCAAGCGGGCAGAGCAGTGAGCAAGCTATGAAGCATGCGCCGTAGCACCAGGGTCAGAGAAGGGAGCAAGCAAAACATGGCAGCTAGCTGACAAAGGGTGACCCAGTAGATGTTGTTTACCTAGACTTCCAGAAAGCATTTGATAAAGTTCATCATCAAAGGCTCCTAAGTAAACTCAGCAGTCATGGGATAAAAGGACAAGTCCTCTTGTGAATTAAAAACTGGTTAATTAACAGAAAACAGATGGCTCTTCTGCATTGTCATTTTTGTCACTCGTTTGTCCCTATTGCTTCAGGGTTCTTTTCCCCAAGTGTGTTTTGCTCTCTCTAGTAGTCCTAGAGAAAGCAAAACACTTGTGGAAAGGGGGGGGACCCAATAGGGACAAACAAGTGACAAAAATGACAATGCAGAAGAGCCCAGAGAGTGAGTACAAATGGGCAGGTTTTTTAACGGCTGGGAGCCACGTGGGCCTCGCCGTTGGTGCCGGGAGGGTGGGGGAGAAGGCTTGGTGGGCCCGGCAGCTAGGATCTGTGTGGGCCTCGACGCTGGTGCCGGGATGGGGGAGAAGGCTCACCTGTGGCTGCTTCCTCCTCCTCCTTGTGCAGCTCCCCCCCATGAGTATCACAGGTCCCCCTTCTTGTATGTATCTAATACCAAATTCCCACATCCCAAAATTTTTGCAAGTCTATATTTAATAAGCCAATATTTTATCTAACTCATTCTATCATTATGGCTCTTAAAAATGCACAAATCTAGAGTTTTACGTCTATTAATTAACAAAACATATTTCCTTCTATTATTTCATTGTCTGAGCATTCTATAATAGTCTTCTAATATATATATATTTAACTATTAACTAAATTTATGCCATTCCCCAGCTTCATAATCACATACTTTCTTTTTCTATATATTCTAGATTCTATAACATAACTATCACATTACATTCTTTCACATTTTAGTAATACTCTGTCTTTTAAAAGGATTTTCTAAACCTACATATATTCCCTATATATTCTTCCCCAGTTCTACAGCCTCCTGGGATCCTTAAACAAAACGTATTTATATCTTTAATTAACACTTTCCAATATACTTCTCTAGCCTACAGATTCATACTTGTTCTATAATACCATCTATTCTATAACTTCTTCAATTACTACAATTAGTATAAAGCAAAACATTCAATGAGATTCAGTGATTACTTAGTTACATATGTCTAAGGGTTCCCTAGCCTGAACAGAAATCTTATTTAAGGATTAATATAAAACAAAACATTCAATGGTAGTCAATTTTACTCAGTTACATATGGCTACGAATTCCTTAGCCCATCTTATTTAGTTACATATAAACAAAAATTCCCTTATCCAGTCTTATTTATAAAGCTTAATTTTCTTCTTCTTTTTGTAACTTCTCATCTTCAGTAAGGTCATAATTCTATGCCTCTTCCCCTTAAAGATAGAAAAGATTTCTTTTAAGCATCACTAACTATAGTAAATGTTTAGTGTAGTTAAGGATTCCATAAGTTCTGTTTCATCTTCTCTCTGGGATGTTTTCCCTTTCATAACTATTCCAGATTTTAGCAGACTTTTAGAAGATCTCTTATACTCCTTGTAGGTTAAATCAGCTTGAATGTAGTGTTGTTTTAGGTCTTGGCCAGTTTGGCATTTAAATTCAATTTCTCTGTGAATTAAGTCATCTTGATAGAAGTGTTGTTCTTCCTCTTGGACTAAGTTTCGCTGAGATGCCTTTATATTACTCGTAGCTTGACTTGGTATTTCTTTTTTATCTAGTGTTGTCTTTAAAGCCTTTTGAACTCCCAAAGTGATTGCCTCAACCACTAACACCTGGAGCTCATCCCATGACAGCTGCAGCAAGCCGGTTTCTTTGGAACTATCTGTGCAGGCAGCCACTGGCATATTTCCCTGTGTATCTTGTTTACCCATTTTAATATGATAGCAAAATCTCACTTCAGTCTGACTACATCCGCAGTCTCTTCACCGCTGGGCACAATCAGCAAGTGGTCGCTCTCAATAAAGTAATAACAACCAAGAGTCCTTCAACACAGTTCCAGTACTTGGTAGCTTTAGACACAATAAAATCCTCTGTTCTCAACACTGTAACATGACGTCATCAAAAGTTGCCAGAAGAATAGCCAATTCAGCTCTAAATATCTTTCTTACATTCTTTTTATTCTCAAAAAACACTTTGTAATCCTTCTAAAGAAGCTCAAACAATTAGTTCCTCCTTACCCCTAGAGATATTTAAATCTGCTTCCTTTTGTAAATTGTCCCGGCCGCTCTGTAAAGGAAGGGGGGGGGTTTCATCCTGCATTTCCTTGCTCTTTTAAAATTTTTAACGGGGTTGATCAAAAGGTTGTCGGTTTTTTCGATGTTGCTTTTAAGCGTACTTACATCATCCGTGTTCTGGATGAGGTTCAGCTTCACTCTTTTTCTTTCTTATAGGGCGCTTACAGCTGATACAATGATGGCTGCCATCACTGTGCTACTTCATTGCTTGCTTCTGGGACGATCCAAGGCTGTGAGTGGGGCCCCCGAATCAAGTCCCTTACGTCAGACCTCACTTTGAGAAGTCCAGTGGAGATCAGGATCCCCCGAAAACTCCTCTAAAACAAACGAAGAGCCAGTGGTATCTGGGAGCAGTTCCTGGTTCCAACCGTGCCGCTGCTGGCCCCGCCTCCCCTTTTCACAAATGGGCAGTTTTCACAGTGGAAGGTGGTAAGCAGTGGGGAACTGCAGGGCTTGGTTCTAGGTCCAGTGCTTTTTAACTTGTTCATTAATGATCTAGAGTTGGGAGTAAGCAGTGAAGTGGCTATGTTTGTGGATAACACATAGGCTGATTCTGCATCTAGCATTTGCTCCACATTTTCTCAACTGAGAGGGAAAAGTGCAGCTCAAAACCACATTCAAATACCTTGGGGGCAACGCCACACTGACTGCAAAGTCACCCCTGAATGGCCATAAAATGGCCAGAAATCTATGCAGAAGGTACAATAAAATCTGATGATCAAAGAAAGTGAAAGCGTTTAGAGGCTACAATTAAATCCGATGATCAAAGGAAGTGAGAGCAGCATGCAATGCAGAGGGGAATTTCTGTTCCAACGTGGGTTTGGTATAACAGAGGGAAAAGCCAACGCAGAATCAGCCTAAATTGTTCAGAGTGGTGAGAAACAGGGAAGACTGTGAGGTGCTCCAGAGGGATCTGTTAAGGCTGGGAAAATGAGGTTCAGTGTGGGCAAGTGCAAAGTAATGCACATTGGAGCCAAAAATCCTAACTATAAATATATGTTGATGGGGTCCAAACTGGCGTTAACTGACCAGGGAGAAATCTTGGAGTCATGGTAGATACCTCACTGAAAATGTTGACTCAGTGTGTGACTGCAATAAAAAAAAGGCAAATGCTATGCTGAGGATTATTAGGAATGAGATTGAAAACAAATTAGCCAGTATCATAATGCCCCTGTATACATCTATGGTGCAGCCTCATTTGGAATATTGTATACAGTTCTGGTCACGACACCTGAAAAAAATTATAGCATTGGAAAAGTGCAGAAAAGGGCACTAAAATGATTAAGGAGGTGGAACATGTTTCCTATGAAGAAATTTTAAAGTGGTTAGGGCTCTTTAGCTTGGAGAAATGATGATTGAGAGGTGACATGATAGAGGTTTACAAAAAAAAAGAAGAAGAAGAACCTGGAGAACCAGGCTCCGACGGGTGGTACAGTTGCTGATGTAAATTGAGAAAGGTTATGAAGTCATTTTCTGATAATTATGTGTATGAATGATTTCAGTATGATTGTGTGATTGTTTAGAAAGCTAGCGCTAGTACTGCTCCTGGTTAGAGATTAGGTTAGGTTAGATAGCTTTTTAGGGTAGTATTAGTGTCTGGTTCTGATTGATAAGGATTTTAGTGCAATCATTGTGGATTTTATGGCAGTTTAGGTATTACGATTGGATTATTCATCAGCACAGGGAATGGAGTGGTGCCCAGCTTGTGTTAGGAGGAACCAGCATTTACTAGTCACCAGTGGTCTGAAGCCCCGGGCGTGGACCTGTGGTGGCAGCAATGTCTGGTCAGCAAATTCCGGTGCTCTTGGGGATGGGAAGTAAGGCGGTGGGTCCGGACGGAGTGTTAAGGGAAGGACACTGAGAAACATAATGGCTCGGCGCCCTTCCAGCCTGCGACCCATCCCAAGGGTTGTTGGCAGTGGGGCCAGGATAACCCCCCCTCCATCATTGGTGTTGTGCAATGCCTGGTCTATTAACAACAAGACCACGGTCCTTCGGGATTTTGTTGTGGACCAACGTGTGGACCTGGCGTGCGTGACTGAGACCCAGGTGTGGGAAACTGTAGCTCTCTCCCAACTTGCTCCTCCAGGTTTCTCAGTTCTCCACCAATCATGGACTAGGGGGAGGGGGGGAGGAGTGGCTATTTTTATTCGGGAGGCTTACTCCTTCAGGGCACTCCCATCACTGGAGATCAAGGGCATGGAGTGTGTCAGTGTGGTACTGGAGGCCGATGAGAGTTTGATGATCTGGCTGGTGTACCGACCGCCTAATGCACCAGTCAGTAGCCTGCTGTCCCTGATGGAAGCCGTATCAGGCTGGGTGCTGGAGCACCCTACACTGGTAGTCTTGGGTGACTTCAACATCCATGCCAATGACGTGGCTTCCAATCAGGCAATGGACCTAGTGTTGTCCATGGCGGCGTTAGGACTCTCCCAACTTGTATCAACCCCCACGCACCAATCCAGTCACATGCTCAATTTGGTCTTCATGGCTGGGGTGACTGTGGACCGGATTACTGCAGTGGCAGTACCATGGTCGGACCACTATGCCCTGAAGGCCCGTCTGAATGTATCTTGGGGAGAGGCTCCAGCAGCTACCCTGTGAATTTGGAGTCTCTCCCTCAAGCCCCCTCCCCTCCAGCCCCCAGAATATACCCTATGTTTTTGCCATTGACTTCAATGGCCCATAGGATATACTGGGGCTGAAATTGACATTCGGCTGGCCGAAAGACCCCTGAATTGGCTGGTATTGATGAAACTGACATGCAGGAGTCTTACTGCCAGCTGAAATTGATTCTGCCCAATTCGGCCGAATCCAAATGGGCTGATTTATTCTTATTTTTTTGCACACCCCTAGATGCTTTTGCAACCTTTTTGACATTGTTGTGGAGTTTTTTGAAGCCATGAATGCTCTGTTCAGTGATGAAAAAGAGATCAGGCATGACATTGCTTATTTATCAGAACTATTCGCAAAATTCAATGAAATGAATTTGCAATTGTGAGGAAATTGGGTCAATCTTATTAAGGCCAAATCTGTCATCTCTACATTTCTTTCAAAGTTAATTCTATTCAAATGCAATATAAGCTGCTGCAAGCTATACCCGTTTCCAAGCCTGTCTGAGCTAGAAGAGAGACATGGGATTGAAGATGATCTGCAAGTTTTTTGTGATAATTTCTATATGCTGCATGAAGATATGTTTGAGCAATTTGAGGATTTTCTTTCAATGGAAATTCCAGATGGGGTGATAAATCCATTTTCAGATACTGAGGAAGTTGGAGTTGTGGAAGAAGAACAAATTGAGCTACAAAATGACATTGAGCTGAAGCCAAAGTTTAAAAAGCTCCTTGTTGCATTTTCAGCATAATGTTTGGTGGAACATGTTTTTAGTGTGGTCATCCAACTTCTCTCCAAGCAAAGAAGTCGACTGCAGATTGTGGTGATTTAAGACTCCTGCTAAGTGACTTTAAACCAGACATTGGGAAACTGATATCACTTCATGAAACTCATCCATAACATTAGGAATTTACTGAACAGTGAAGTAGTTACTAAATGTGATTCTTGCTAAATGACTATCAGACTTTGATAAGCTGCTATCACTGGATCAAGTTCATCAGTTTTGCTGAATAAATTAATCTAAAAAGTTTTAATTGGATTTTGAATAAACATGCAATTAATTGTTACGGTTTTAAGAACAGAAGAGAAGTCAATGTTGGATCAGGCCAATGGCCCATCCAGTCCAACACTCTGTCACACAGTGGCCAAAAATACCAGGTGCCATCAGGAGACCCACCAGTGGGGCAAGAACACTGTTGCCCCCCCCAAGCACCCCCCCAAGCACCAAGCATACAGAACATCACTTGCCCCAGATCGAGTGTTCCTATCTGTATCTTGTGGCTAATAGCCACTGACAAACCTCTGCTCCATATGTCTAATTCCCTTTTGAAGCTGTCCATGCTTGTAGCCACCACCACCACCTCCTGTGGCAGTGAATTTTATTGTTATTATCTTCCTTAGCCGGTAATGAAAACTGCTATTCTGAATAATGCTTGTAATAGGGTTTTACAGGGGGAATGAAGATGAGTTTATGAATTCAAGGGGTGGTGCCCAAAAAAGTTTGGGAACCACAGATCTAGACTGATTTCAGTCTGCATTCAGGCCTGAGTTTGGGATGGAAATTACCTTGGTTGCCCTGACTGATGATCTTCACTGGGGGGAGTAAGAAAGAGAGTGTGTCCCTGTTAATTCTCCTGGGCATCTCTGCAGCTTTCTGTACCATCAACCACAGTATTCTTCTGGAGAGGCTGGCTGACTTGGGAGTGCCAATTCAGAAAATGGTCAGCCTTATGGCATTTATGTTATATGGTACTGCAGGATTCCATCTTATCCCCCCTTCTGGTTAACATCTACATGAAACCGCTGGAAAAGATCATTAGGGGATTTTGAGTAAGATGCCACCAATATGCAGAAGACCTCCAGCTCTACTTCTCCTTAACAGTCTGTGGAAGTCTTGAACTGCTGCCTGGAGACAGTAATGAAATGGATGAGGGCTAACAAATTGAAGCTCAATCCAGATGAGGCTGAGATGCTGCTGGTGAATGACAAAGCTGCTTGAAAACTGGGGAGTCAGCCTGTCCTGGACAGGGTTGCCCTTCCCCTCAAGTAACAGGATTGTAGTTTAGGGATATAGCTGGACCCTTGCCTACACTTGGAGGCCCAGATATCCTCTGTGGCACATAGTACCTTTTATCGGCTTCTGCTGATATGCCAGCTTTGGCCATTCCTCAAAAAGTGTGATGTGACCATGGTGATCCATGCTCTCATTACAACCAGGTTAAATTACTGTAATGCACTTTACACAGGGCTGCCTTTGAAAATGGTCTAGAAACTTCACCTTGTCCAGAATGCAGCAGCCAGGCTACCATCAGGGGCAGGAAACAGGGATTGTATTACCCCAGTGCTGAAAGATCTGCACTGGCTGCCTGCTATGTTTCCAGGCATAATTCAAAGTGCTTGTTCTTACTCTCAAAGCCCTAAATGGTTTGGGTCAGGGTACTTGAATGACTGCCTTCTCCCATATGGTCCAGCCTGCTAGTTAAGACCTGCCACAAGTCTTCTTCCCTGTGCCCCCACCTTCAGAGGTAAGGTGGGTGGCAGTCAGAGATACACAGCTTTTCGGTACTGAATAGGGGCCGCCGCCGCCACTACCACCACCGCATGTATGTGGAAGCAGGACTGTCAGGGTAGGCCTATGAGAAATTGGAACAACACGGCTTAGGCCGCCCCTCTCCCTTCTGATTTCAACCTCAGACCTCTTCCTGGCATGTAATGGAGAAAATGTAATTTTAGTCCTCCATGTATCTTGTAAGTTGTAATTTATGCTGTTTTTAATGTATTTGGTTTTATAGCACTTGTGCCTTGTAAGCCGCCCTGAGCCTGCGTGCGGGGAGGGCGGGGTAGAAATGGAATTAAATAAATAAATAAATGAATGAATAAATAAATGACATCTCACTAATGGAATGCCCCTCCCCTTGAGGCTTGCCCGGTATCTACATTGCTCTCCACTAGGTGCCAAGGCAAGGCACTCTGTTCACCCAATTAAGAGACTGATATTTATCTCATAAACCTGCCCTGGGTCTATGTGTTCTTACATGCATGTTGTGTGCTTGTGTACACTTAAAGCATGTTTCCTCTTCATTGTGCCACCACCCCAAGTTAAAATCTAGCCTCCCATGGTACCAGTGCCTTGGGGAACCCCAGTAAAGGCTGCCTCTTGGCAATGACAAAGGGCAGAACTCTTCAATTACTTCAGCCCATCCCATGTATATGTGAGCAAGTGATCTAAGGTGCCATGAGGAGGAGTCTGAATCACAGTCTGATTTCTTAAACAGGAAATACTTTATTGGTACATATTAGGCCAGAGCACAGACAGAGGAAATAACTATCAAGCCTAGTGTTTACAGATTTAACAGGAAAAAAAACATAAGTCTAACTCAATAATCCAGAACAGTTACCTCTGACAACCCCACCTTGTTGTCGGTAGGAAAAAAACACCTCCTTCTTCGTTAAGAGGGATCTGGCTCCCAGAGTTTGGACAAAGCATTTTGAATGAAGGACTAATGGATGATTCAATATTTTAATCCTTCCTGCTTTGTGTTGGTGGGAAGCTCTCCCAATCCAAATTTTGGGGACTTGCCCCACATGATAAGGTGCACCCCAAACTTCTTCCAATCATTCTGGTGCGTTATGTCTCACACACCATCGTACCCAGACCATGTTTACAACAGCTATACATCCTGTGTCCATGGCAGATAGACAAATGGTTATCTCCCAGTGGAAACCCATCTCCTGTTTTCTCACACCTCTTGGGGCAATTTATGGTCCTCTTCCCTGGGAAAATAAACAGCTGTCAGGATCTCAGAAAATACCAATGCATTTCAAAGCACCTTATATCTCCAAATCAGTTGGGAAACTTATTTAAGGTGTCAGTGGTTTGTTGGTATGGGCTGGGTTTTTTAATGCTGGGCTGGATTCCTAATGCTGTGTTTTACTTAGTATGTTCCAATGTTTGTTTTTTCTATTTTTGTAATTTGTAAGCTCCCTTGGGTGGGTTCCTGGAAAGGAAGCGTAATTGTTTTTCAATATAAATATGTAAAATAATAAATATCCAGTAACAAGAACAACAGTCTGGATTCTTCACCTTGTTGATGAACATGCACAGTCACTTAACTCACTCACCTCTTACCCTGTTTGTGATGTTTGTCGCTGTAATATTCCCTTGCGGGGGCTCTCTCACTCAAAAAGTTGGTGTTCACTAGTCCTATATATTTATCTGAGGTAAAAGTCCAACCAATTACAACAATTGGGTCCCAGCTCAAAAAAATGGGGGGAAGATTAAGGTGTTAAAAGTTTGGCTGCGGCCCTTCAAGGAGCAAAAACTCTGCTTCCCAGTCTTTAAATGAAACCCTTTCTGAACCTCTTCTAAAACCTAATCTCTTTATTTACTAATTTACTTAATTTAGACCCCACTCTTCTTTCCAATGGGAACCCAAAGTGGTTTACAACATTTGCCCCTTCTCCATTTAGCCCTCACATCAATTCTGTGAGGTAGGTTAGGCTGAGAGTTTGTGACTGGCCCAAGATCACACAGCAAGCTTCCACTGAAGAATGGGGATTTGAACCTGGGTCTCTCAGATTCTGGTCTGATGCTCTAACCACTCCATAAGCCTCAGTTAGATCGAGGTCGAGTTGTACTAGATTTGTCTTATCTGCTACAACAAAATTGTGAAGATACTAGTTGCTACAGAAGTTCTCCCCTCAGCCCTGATTAAAACTTAGTGTCTAAACTTCTGATTTAAGCTTTTCTGCACAGTTTAAAAAAAGGTTTCTCAACGTAGTACCTATGCACATCAAGCCACCTGCCAAGCTTTTCAGAAAGTAAGTGGTGCTCTTATAAGGCGGAGCTTGTTATTGGTTGCCATCATTCAGATGAAAGGGTTTTCCATGGCTGCAACATGACCTGCAGCCACTGGAGGATCAGGAAGACAGGTAAGGCCGTTTGGTGTAGTGGTTAAATGTGCGGACTCTAATCTGGAAGAACTGGGTTTGATTTCCCACTCCTCCAATTGCAGCTGCTGGATGACCTTGGGCAAGCCATAGTTCTGTCAGAGCTGTTCTCTCAAGGACAGTTCTGGAAAGAGCTCTCTCAGCCCCACCTACCTCACAGGGTGTCTATTGTGGGGAGGGGAAGGAAAAAGAGTTTGTAAGCCACTCTGAGACTCCGTGTGAAGGACGGGATATAAATCCAATCTACTCCTCCTCCTCCTTCGCACCAGGGCTTTCCTTAGCCAGTATGCGGTTCCATGCCCCCTTCAGGCCTGACTGTTGCCATAGAGGGAGCTTTGCGCACAAGCACCCAACGAAGCATGCGCACACTTTAGTTTTTTTTAAAAAAACCACAACTGAGCAGCTCGCTAAGACTTGAGTCATGCAGAGAAGAGGAGAGCAACCAGAAGAAATGCTATACAGAGCGCACGGCTTGAGGCGAGAGAGAAACAGATAGGGGGAAAGGGGGCAAGGCAGAAGAGAAAGCGGCTGAGGCGAAGCCCAGAAGGGGGGGGCTGCGGCGGCAGAGTAGGAAGTCTGCTTGGGGCAGGGGGGGGCAAGCGGGATGACTAGACACACGGGCGGCATGAGGGTGTGTGTGCGCAGAGGCTGCGGGATAGGAGCCCGAGCACACAGAGAGCGGAAGAGCCAGGAGGGCGGCACTCACCGTGGCTGGAGGAGAACCCTCGGCGCGCAGCCCCCGCATCTTTGCCCCACTTCTTTGCTGCGCTGTGTGATCGGCACCTCCCCCTAACCACGGGACCTCCATGGGAGCTCCACGGGAGGTCTGATCACGCAACCGTGCATTATTTTGCCCCGGGGCAAACAGCCATGCTTCCCCTCCGCATTTTCCGGCCCGTGTGACCAGGGCCTATGATTGGTAAGTGTCAGCACTGTTGCTATAGACTCCAGTGTGTGCTATGCTCTCTACTTCTAGGAATTGTTTCATTTTGATCATTCTTTTCCATATTGATAACATACATACCAACTACCTGCACCAGCACTGCTCAGGCATCAGTAATGAAGCAGTTTGTGTGACTCTGAATGCTTGTTTGACAATTTAAGCACTCTCTCAGAGGATTACAAATTCCGCCAACTGAAGAACTCATTTAGTGGAAGGAAGTCACTGGATCCAACCTCATGTACTTAGAGTGCTGCATTTCTATAATATTCTTTTCCAAAACGCATTTACCAGTTGTTTACAATTACAGTACTTACTAATGGCAACAGTATTTATTTAAACCTTCATGGCTTCATTATAACACATGTAACAGTATAAAACACATGCATGGCAACAGAATAAAAGTAAGCAATACCAGTTATTACCACAATATATTGTTCCTTGAATATACAATAATCTAAGAGATAGTTAAAATACTGGTATAATATTTTTATATTTCAATATTGCTTACTTTAAAAGTATAAAAAAGATCTAGAATGCAGAGCATATAAGATTTACAGGGTTTTTAAAAATGTAAAGTATTTGGGTATCACTTCCCATATGTTCAAATCTGCTCAATTCAGAAGTGAAATAATCCACACTTGTTAACTAAAAAAGGACTACAAAAGTTAGATAGTCATAAAAGTATGGAGTTATAACAGAGTTTCTACAGCGTAACAGAAAGCCATCAATCCACACCTGTAACTGCTGACTGCAAACACAGCTTAACAAGAATCACCCCAAGCCTTTTTTTTAAGTGATATGCCACAAATAGCTTGAAAGTATATGTATCCTTTTTTGTAGTCAGTTGTAAAACTGCATAAATGTAAAGATCATTATTATTAAGTAGAGAATCTTTCCTCACCTTTACATTGGGCTTCTTAAGCGAAATTCCTCTGTACCATCCTGAAATACAAGAATAATCAAAGTAAGCAGTAGATTCACTGATTAGCTAAAGGATTATTTCTGCCAGAAGAATGTTTCTTTTTCGGCAATTCTTCCCTTCCAGTGCAGACAACAATTTCACAGTCCAAGGTGTTCTGGAGGGTCCTTTGTCCCCCATGAACAGCATTTCAAGGAGTTGAGAGAGATACAGCAAAAGGGGGGGGGGACCAGCAAAAATTCGCCTCTCTCATTTTCACTGGCAGAAAATTATTTATGCCAAAAGAAAAAACCTTTGGATTCAGTTCAACAGATAACTTAATGTATTTATAAAAATTTTGTAGGAGCTTACATAATTTTAAAATGCACTAAAATAAATATATTTTTCAAACGTTTACTATGTAAGTAAACTGGATATACGGGAAACAGGAAGAGAAATATCAACATGCTTTGTTAATCACTGACACTACTCATTAAAATGTTTTCAGGAATTTATGATAAGGTGATATGGTACTGGAAATCACAGCATGTGATTTTCAAAAATGTAACAAAATTCAGTAACTACTGTGGATACCTTTTTCAAGCTGATTTTTTGAAAAATGTATTTATGAAACAATGTTACCACAAGATAATGAGGTCAAGGTTCAAATATTTCTAGACAGATGGTTAATAAACATGCTGACCCCCTTTCTGAGTGGATTACTTCCAATAATGCTCCAGTCATTCTTACAGAAACTAGGTTAGATTAGGTTTTAGTAAGCATTTAAATCATCATGGTTCCCAAATGATTAATTACAATATAGGTTCCCCATCTGTGGGATCCCTCTATCTTTCCCTTGGGGAGGGGGAATGAGCAATGATATCTCCAATAGGTGCAACAGGGTTGCTGGTGAACACTGGCTTCTCCCTTTCTACTGGAAAAGAAGGGCAGATTCTGCTTCCTTTTGTGCCTACAGGTTAAAATGTATGCTAGAGGGGACTTCAAGAGGATGCAGTGGAAGAAAGCTAGTGACAAGGAAGCTTCTCCTGATAAGGAAGCAAGAAGCATATGCTGTTCTGGTTTAGGTGCTGGCCAAGACTGGGAATCATGGAATAGATCTTCATGCATTTCCCTTCCATTTTGACATCCTCTTTCTCTGTCAGCTGTATAGAGAAAAGGAATAGCTAACAGGGGTCCTTTCAGCTTAAGGCTTTCACTGCAGCCAGAGAAATGTGATGTATGATGGAGGGTGCTGTGAGGGAGGGTCTTTTAAGGAAAGAAGAAGTTAATGAAATTAAGAAATATGACACTCTGGAAGTATTTTTGACTCATAGGAGGGAGGAGCATTTTTTTTGGGGGGGGTGCAGTTCAGAAACTTTTGGGAAAACTGAAAAAATGTTCAATGCTTATTACTTATCAAAATTACTTAGTTTACTACTTTACCAATATAAAATGCATAATTTATATATTAGCATCTAAAACTACCATCTGACATATTTATAAAGTGCAAAAGTATAAAATTCCTTGATTTTCTATAAGGGAATACTAGATCAAGCCGCTTCGGTGGGAAGGTAACAGCATTCCATGCGCTTCGGTGTTTAGTCATGCCAGCAACATGACCATGGAGAAGTCTTCGGACAGCGCTGGGTCTTCAGCTTGGAAATGGAGATGAGCCCCACCCCCAAGAGCTGGATTCGATTGGCTTTTGAGCAAGGGAAACTTTTACCTTTTTATGCTTCATTAACACATATACATTAGTTTTTGCCATATATGAGGTAGGAAAAAACAGAAGCTGAAAACAGTTGTCATCAGGGCTATTTTTGGGCAGGAACGCACAGGAACGGAGTTCCGGCTGGCTCCCGAGTTGGCCACGCCCAGCAGGAACTCATTAGCGTAATAGGCCACACCCAACAGCAGAAACTCATTAGGATTGGCTACATTAGGGGTGTGTGGCCTAACATGCAAAGGAGTTCCTGCTACAAAAAAAGCCCAGGGTTTTGACCACAAACAAGGTCAACAGAATAAGAAGCAAAAGGTGGGTGTGGCTGGATGACCACACTTATGGTAACATGGGGGTGTGGCCTAATATGCTAATGAATTTTTGCTGTTGGGTGTGGCCTATTACGCTAATGAGTTCCTGCTGGGCTTTTTCTACAAAAAGAGCCCTGGATGTCATAAAATTTGTAGTAAATAAAGAGTGTATTATTTGGAAAGAAACAGGCTCAAAGAGTTACAGTAAGACTAGCAGCATATATTAGGGTGAACTTTATAATGCTGAAAACACTGGATTTTTCAGTAATGTATTATCATAAAACACATGTTATATTAAGGACAGAATTAGTCCTATTTAAACAATAAGAACGTCATCAAAATACTGTGCAAGTCTATAGTATGTACAGAAATTATTATCCTCTAATATTGCAGACTGTCTTACAGAAAAATCATCATATCACACATTTTTAATGGGTAAAATTTTGTCTTTAAAAGCATTTCATTTGTTAATTACTGTATACATATTTGTGAACAGCTCAGTACTATGTGAAAGATGTTGATACTTGAACAGTTTGCAGCCTCCATGTAGAGAAGTGAAAGCCTGGAAAAGAAACTAGGACTTCTTCCTCTCTGAAAACTTTCCCCATTTTCCCCAGGAGCACTGAAATAAAACAACCTATTCATATACTCATAGCACCACCCAGATGGTTAATACTAGGCTGAAAGGTCCCAAATAGCAAAGTAGGTGTATGTGGGAGGGGCAGTTCAAAAAGTTTGAGAAACATTGCACCAGAAAGAAAACAAACAAAAAAAAATATCATCAGTACATCATCCTCACCTTCACATTTTTCCAGAATTTGGACAGTTTCTCCTAGTTCTAGAACCAAGCCTTGTACCACAGTCCCTCGGAAGCTGCATATAACTAGAGGAAAAGAACATATTAAAAAGTCAGAGGATATATCAGTTTCATACAAATTATATAAAAACAGAATAAAGTTTGAGCCCAGTGGCACCTTTAAAACCAACAGAGTTTTATTCAAAGTGTAAGCTTATGTGTGCAAAGCACACTTCTTCAAACAGTGTGCTTTGCACACGAAGGCTTACATTTTGAATAAAACTCTGTTGGTCTTAAAGGTGCCACTGAACTCACGCTTTGTTCCACTGCTTCAGACCAACACGGCTACCCCACCTGAATAAAAATAGAATGCAAAACTACTATTCCACCATACATGCATTTTTTTAAAAAAGCTAAGGATATCAGTCACCAGATGTTTATGAAAATACAAAAACGGTAAAGATAATGCAAGACTCAATAAATCTACGGTTCCAAGTCACCACAGTGACTAAAAAGTTCATTGTGGCACCTAGGGTTTTCAGCAGTGTTTTTATTGCCGCTTGTCTAATCAATTCTCAGAGGAAGTACAAGACTTGTTTATCGTTTCATATCAGAATTGCTTGTTGTATGACATAAAGACAAATGTGCTTTGAAATTCCTGTCATTACTTATTAATATGTAACATGTAAACTTAACTTTACCCCAGACACTGGTGGTAGATGAATTCATTTCTTAACCAGTTGCTTTCATTTATTTATTTGATTTGTAGTCTGCCTTACCCTGCATAGCAGGGCTCAGGGTGGATTTACAAAATAATTATAAACAACTATTATACAAGAAATTTAAAAAACATAGTACCACAAATAAGCTACAATAATAAGATGGCAATCAAATACAATTCATGGATCCCTGAGATGACTGTCTGTACAAGAGCTTGATTTAAGCCAGTCTGAGCAAGAGGGCCAACTGCAACCAACAGATAAACTAGGCAGAGCAGGGGAGGTGGATGTTATTGGGCAATCTGCCGCCTCAACCATAGGCCTGGTGGAACATCTCCATTTTACAGGCCCTGCAAAACTGTAACAAGTCCTGCAGGGGCCTGATATCACTCAGGAGAGCGTTCCACCAAGCTGGAGCCAGAGCCAAGAAGGCTCTGGCGCTAGCTGAGGCTAAGCAAATGTCCTCTGGGCCGGGGACCGCCAGCACGTCAATGGAAGTGACATGCGATGTCACTCATATGGTTCCCCCCGATGATCTGGGCCACGCCCCCAACGTGAGCGACGTGGCCTCTGGTGACGCAGCTTTGGGGGGCGGAGTTCTCCCCGGGGCCCGATTCTGCTGCGGCGGAAATTGGGCCTCCAAAGCGGGGGTTTCCCTGCCCCCCGCCCCCACTTGGCAGCCCTACATAAAGCCCTCCGAGGGACATATGGAGAGAGACGGTCCCATAGATCCCAGACCACACAGGGCTTTAAAGGTTAACACCATAACCTTGAACTTGATCTAAGATTCAACTGGTAACCAATGCAGCTGACAGAGCACTGGTTGTATGTGTGCTCTCTGGGGTGTCCCAGTGAGAAAACACTCTGCATTTTGACCCAATCGCAGTTTCTGGGTCAATCTCAAGGGCAGCCCCATGTAGAAGGAGTTAGTTAGTGAAAAGAAATGGTCAAGAGTCAGAGGCAAAGGTTAGAGGTGAATGACCCTTCACTAGAGTCCAGGAAGATAGCCTCTTCTGCTTATGATGGTAAGATTTGCAAGTGGATGGCTTGTGTACATTCAACAGCACCATAAGGGTCCTTTCAGAAAACATTACAAGGACAGGTTCAGTAGACAAGCTGTGAGCCTGAGAATACTGTAATGTAAAACAGACAGCCCGTGGAACAAACAGTTGTTTGTTAAAGAGAGACTGGTGTACCTGCCCCTTGCCACTTCCTTCAGTGGCGAAAATCAAATCTGCCAAGGCCAAAAAGGTGTAACTAGTGTTCAGTGTGCCCCCTGGGACATGATCTTGCACAGGACCTTGTGTATTAATGGAGTAGGAGGAACAGTGTAATATGAGTCCTGAGTCCAGGGAATTTGGAAGGTGTTGCCTAAAGAATAGGGGTCATTCCCTACCCTGGAGCAAAAACATCTAACCTTGGCATTCTCGCTTGTGGCAATTAAATCCACCTGCAGGAAACCCCATCAACAAAAAATGGAATGAATGTACTTGTCCCTCAACAACCACTTGTGATGTAACAGACCTATCCTGCTGAAAGCATCTGCCTTTTAATGTGCAAACCAGCAATGTGTATGGCTTGAAGCATAACATTGTGACATGCTGCTCAGTCCCAGATGGCTGTCACCTCTACACACAGAGAACGCAACACCGTTCCCCTTGGTTTCCTGAGGTAGAACATAGCAGTTGTATAGTCTGTCTGTACCCAAGTGATTTTGTTGCATAGGAGATCTGCTAAAAAAAGCAAGGGTGTAAGGAATCACTCTGAGTATATTAATATGCAGGGCAGCCTCATCTGGGGAGAAGTACCCTGAATAAACATATTAGAACAATGGGAACCGCAACTCTGTAGAAGACATCAATAGTGACTGTAAAGGTAAGAAGTTGGATAACGAATGCATGTGTACATTTCCCACAGGAACCTGTTTTTGAGTAGCTTCATATGCAATCTAGCCATTTTGATAACCACAGTGGTAGAGGCAATGAGACCTAACAAACTCTGAATCTGAAATAGTAAGTGAAACCTACATATCTAGAGACCAAGAATTTGAGGGCTTGTCCTCAGTCAGTACGTGTTTTCCACGTTAACCAAAGTTGGTGGAACTGAACTTAGTTTCTCCCAAATGGATGCAGCAATATCAAAAAAAAATCTTTCAACAGGAAGGAAATGCCACTGTAACAAGAATATCGGAATATAAGACACTCAAGATCTCATTTTTAGGCTTTGAATTTGATCACATCACGTCCATTTCCAGTGGTTTCACCGTGTACAACATCTGCTGAGAGTAGAGACACAGGTGCTCATTTGGACACAACTGCAGAAGAATCCCCCACAGCTTCATTGGAGGACGTATCCAAAGGGAACTTGGAACCAAGGTCAAATTAGGAAGCTTCTTCATCCCCTTCAAAATATGAGGTGCGATGAACCAGAGGTTCACGAAAAAAGGAGCTGCAACCAGAGGATGATGCAGTCAGAACAGAGCTGATGCCACCAGTGGAACTAATTGCTGTCGAGAGTTTGAGCAAGGTTGCCAGGGAGTTAGAGGGAATGGTGTTGGCCAAGGCATGCCAGAAGGAACTGACTGGGATGGAATTGAGCATGCCTTCTTTAAAGTGGGGTGCAAAGGCAGCACCTCCTGAAGGATCTCACTCTCCAATAGAGAATCATCCTGTTATTGAAAATGAGGGGATGTATTATGTGGAGCAATGCGTATCACCTCCTCTTCAAGAACAGTTGGTTCCTCAACAGTAGGCTGTGGTAATTTATCTGAACCCTTGGCCAAGATGGAACTGACTCATTGTCCAGGGGCTTAGACTTCCGAGTGGATAAAAATCAATAATTTTTTAAAATAAAAAAAATCGGATTTTAAAAAAATGTACATCTTTTTTTATTTGAATCAGATTTTTTAATAGAATGCTTTCTGAGGAAAAATCTATCTAAAGATAGTTTTCTATTTAAGATACATTATATTAACGCAATGTTTAATTTTTTTTGGTAAATGAATTCCATTAATCCATTCAAAATGTCATGCTCTCCCAGAGGTCTCTATAAGAGTATTTGGGGCAATTTTTCTGTCTAGATTATCACAGATGCTTGGTTTTGCAGTTCTCAAAACTGTGAATTTGTGTCTGCAGAGATAACATGCCTCTTCTTTACAACAAAAATGTTATAAAATAAACATAGAGTTGAGAAAAAGACCTTAATTCCATTATTCCTCTGCAAATTTATGTACACAGAATCAACCCCTTACCGCTTAAGTGCTAAGTTTCAAGTAGTTCAATGAACAGAAAATAGTTTGGAGTGGAATATATCTGCACAAGGAGATAAGTGTGCATATAGCCTAAGGTTTATCATATTATTCTCTGCTTAGAGGACAAAACCTATAACAGCAGCTGACCTTAAGGGGGACCCAGTTTGGGAATATTTTAATGAAGTTCCTCTACCTATGGGTAAGGTAGGCATGCATGCAAAATACAAACACTTAAGATTATACTAGGGTTGTGAGGTCTGGATTGCCCATGGGTGGCAGGATGGGGTGACACTCCGGGAGCAGGAAGTGACATCACCACCCATTCCCCCCAACAGCAATATCGTATGCAATGTGCCTGCATCACACAGAAGTGACCGGCATGTCAGAGATGCTGGGGGCAACACTCAGGTTTTTGGGCAAAACTCTATGGTAAAATCAGCTTCAAACCATAGAGTTTTGCCTAAAAACCAGAGCATCACCTCCTGACATCACTGATATGCCAACTTCACTTCCAGGTGATGCAGTCACGTTGCGTGTAATGTCACTGTTTGGGGGGGGGAATACCTTCTCACCAGCCAGCTGGCTGGCTGTGGGCAGGAGCCTGCGAAAACGGAGGATTGCCCACTCCCATCGGGCAATTGGCAACCCTAGATTATACCAGCAAGAATGAGTCTTTATGTAGAACATCATGATTTAAATCTAGTTTTACTGACTAGTGGTTTAAATTGTGATTTAAATTGATATGATTTAAATAAAATCCATCCTGTTAGACTTGGATCTGACCCTTTTAGATGTGGTTCCAAAGCACTCCAGTGCAGATATGAAGGACCCAGAGACTTGGATTGACACCCTGGTGGATGGAGAGCCCCCATGTAGTAGATTATTTAGCTGCCACGTTATCAAAGCCGAGAGGGCTTTTCCCCAAAGAGCAGCCTTGAGATGGGAAGTCCTATCACTCCTGACCTTCAGAATGAACTGCTGACAATGGTGGCAAGGCCCAACATTGTGCACCTCACCCAGGAAGAGGAGACACGATGTGTGTTCATCAGTCTGAGTCATTTTAGTGTCACTCTAGGCACACTTTCTGAACAAAGAACAAACTCAAAAAATTGACCCAAAGAAACAGGAATAATGAAGAAATCCTAGGAGAACCCTAGAACAGAACTTCTCTGGTCGGCAGCAAAAAGAGAACTGAGAAAAAATGGTGCTCCTCCATCATGGCACGTGACATTTTCAACCAGCAGGAAAACGTTGCCTCGTGCTGATGGGGAGGAGCGCCTTTTCAGTCTACCATAACTAGACAGTTTTTTCTCCTCAGTTGGCCTACACATGCACAGTCCCTAGTGTGGGACTGCAGAGAAGACTGAAAATTAACTTTTTATATGGTAGATCATGATATTTTGTTGAGATGTTTGTAGCTAGAAGTATCAAAGGATGTGCTCCTTTCAGATCAGACTCAGAGGGCTGCAGCTGGAGACCAATTAGTGTCAGACTTGTCCTGTGGGATTCACAAATCTCAGTTTTATTTCCCATGTTGTGTAATCTTTAGTCGCTTTGGAATTGGGTGTCAGCAATATATTTCTTTGTCCAGACCATCTGCTATAGAGCGCCTGAGCCAGTGCCTGGCAGCTTTGCTTAAATGGCCAATGGTAAATAAGATAAGAATGAATCCTGACAATAACGAAGAAGGAGGAGTAGTAGTTTGGATTTATACCCTACTCTTCACTCAGAGTGGCTTACAAACTCTTGTCCCTTCCCCTCCCCACAACAGACACCCTGTGAGGTAGGTGGGGCTGAGAGAGCTCTTTCAAGAACTGCTCTTTCAAGGACAGCTCTGACAGAACTATGGCTTGCCCAAGGTCATCCAGCAGCTGCAAGTGGAGGAGTGGAGAATCAAACCTGGTTCTCCCAGATTAGGGTTCGCACCCTAAGCAATGCTGGTCAGGAAAATTGAGGTCTTGGAATGTATAATGCTAAGCCTCACCCTGAATTGCCCCTGCTTCTCCTGCTTTCCACCCCCTCATGCTCTCCACCCTCAACTTGATCCTTTTATAAGCCCAGAGCCTGCCGCACCATGCCACAGCCACTCTCTGTCATCTCTACACAACAAAGGAAATGCACCATTGCTGACAAGCAAGCTGCTACTCACTCGGAGTATACGTTTACCCATCTCTTTGGCCCTCCCACAGTGTTTCAGGAAGTTTGAAGCTGGCTGTACTGAGAAGTCCCAGCTGTTTCCCGACTTACAAGCCAAGGAGAAGCTGT
>NW_015174289.1:996023-1007531 GCF_001447785.1 Gekko japonicus
CTACATTGCAGCTGGAGTCTGCCATTCACAGCTCCCCCCTTTCCCTGAAGGAACTGGATGCTTGCCTGACGTTTCCAAGGGGGGAAAGCAGGGAGGAAGTGGGGAAAGGAGCACAAGCAAAATACAGAAGGAAATTTGTGCGAGCCACGAGATACAGCAAGGAAGAGAAAGAGCAATGCTGTGAGAAATTTCTGGAGAATTAATTTTTATTTTATTATTTTGTGCCCCCCCCCCCAAATTCTGGCCACGGGCCTGGTGCCATGGTGCCCTCTCACATCTTCCAGGCAACTACCAAGTGTTTTCAGAAATTGGATGGGGCCAGGTGGAGTTTTTGCCCAGCAAGACATCCGATTAGTCACTGGAAATCTGACTGGCTATTCAGATTTTTTTTAAACTTTGCTTTGGCAGCAGATGCCACTACAGCACAAGGATCTTTATGACTGAAGGTAAGCTGCAGCAGGCATTTTGTGGCTGAGTCCTCCTCCTACAGCTCCTATTTTGAGGCTGCACCCATCAAGCTGTGACAGAATTTCAAAGGTACCACAGGGGCAGGGCAACACTTCATGGTGGCAGACACATGAATCTAGAACTCTCTATCCTCACCTCACCACTTAAATATTGATTTAATACTGACCAAAAAGACATCTCTGAGATGGAAAAATCAAGCGGCAACAAGAATACAACTTCAAGAGAAAACTCCCTGTCAATGAAAACTTACTTTTCACTGGGTGAAACGTCCCTTCTTTCAGGCTCTCAAAGAGAAGAGAGACCTAAAATGGTGGCAGACCAACAAACTATAGAGGAGGAAGGTTCACCTCTCTGCAAAAAGACCTACAAGACTTAAAAGATGATCTACACCAATTTTTTTCAGAAAAAATTGTACAACTCCTCCAACCAATTTAAAGACAACTTAAAGAACTAATAAAATCAAAGAAACAACACAAACATCAGACACTGTGATTTAACTCAGTGTCACATTGCAAGAAGAAGTAAGAACCTTACAACAAAATGCTAGATTAAATTATGCTAGATAAAATTATTGCACTTGAGAACGAATGGTGTTAATACAATCTTAAACTATGTGGAGTCGAGGATGCATATTGTCTAGTCCACTTGCAGCAGCCCATAACAACTGCCCTCATGACATCATTATTCAATTTGTTTACCCTTGCTCCAGAAACAGAGTTCTCCATGAAGCTCAAATGAAAAAAAAAGAAATCTTAAACCTTAAAAAGAACTCTTAAACCTATTGTATCCAAATTTACACACGCCAGCTTTCATTTTAGATGGAACCCCTCCTCAAACATAATTGTTTACAGGCAAGGAGTTATGCATCAAGCCTCGGACTTGGAAACAGGGAAAGCTCTTCTATCAGCTCTAAATCTTCAACTGAATCCCAAAGACAAACTGACAGTAGATAAAGAAACCAAACCAGACCCTTGAGGATAAGGGAAATTAGTCTTAAGAACTGTTGAACTTTTTTATCTTGTTGGCAAGTAATCTCTACTTTATACGTTAGCAGTTAAATTTGGTCAGAGTTGAGTTCTTGGTTACAATGACTGACTATATTAGATGATTACCTGTAATGCATATTCTTTATTCACCTCATTGATTAACTAGTAATATCATCAAACTAAAGTTCATTATTCTTAAACTGAAATATAAGTTTTACATAAAAAGACTGCACAATTGTATTTATTATTTATCAAAGTCTAGTATATTGTGATAATGGATATAGAAGAAAAAACAACATAGTTCATCATTTTTAAATTCAATTCATAACTCTGACTGAAAGGATTTATAAACAAATACTTTACATATTTATATTGAGGTGTAATGGTCAAGTAAATTGGTTATATTATATATTTATAATTCATCGGTACTAAGTCTATTTTTAGTTCTAAATCAAAAGACCTGCACAGTTGTGTAATTAGTTTATTAAAGTATAGCATTCCTGTTATATCAGAGATAATTACAACATTAACTTACAGTAAGTGGTTTTTAACTCAAATTCATTGTATTAAATATAGACTTATAAGATTATATACATTTTATACTGAGGTATACCATTTATGTTCTGTTAACAGTTTATAGATAAGTGTGCTGTATTATGTCTTTTAATTCATGCACAGGTAATAAGTAACTCCAAATGAAAGAGGGGGGAGGAATTGATCTTTTGTTTTATTATTCACATTCCCCCCCCCCCATGAAAGGAAGGACAGGGAGTTTTTGACTTTTACTCCCTGAGCCCTATTAATTTATAGGGCCCTGTGATTCCTTCCCTTAGTATAGGGCTACAATTATTTAGACTTAGATTTAGATTGGATTTATACTCTGCCCATCACTCCCTGAAGGAGTCTCAGAGTGGCTTACAATCCCTTTCCCTTCCCCTCCCCACAACAGACACCCTGTGAGGTAGGTGGGGCTGAGAGAGCTCTCTCGAGAACTGCTCTTGAGAGAACAGCTCTGAAAGAATTTATGATTGACCTAAGGTCACACCAGCAGCTGCATGTGGAGAAGTGGGGAATCAAATGCAGTTCTCCCAGATTAGAGTCCACACTCCTAACCACTACACCAAACTGACTCTCTAATCAAAACATTTAGACTATGTTTTGTTATGTGAAGATGACTGCAAAAACAATAATCCCATACTGCAACAGAATTTTCCAGTTTGAGGCATTTACAGAGCAATCCTGGTGTGTGTGGGGGGGAGTGCTCTGGGAGCCAACTTACCCCTACATCACTGTCTCAGTTATGTCAGGGTAAATCCAGTTACGTCAATGTAACTGGCACTTACCACAGCTCAGGGCCACTGCAGTGCCCCATTGCTTGCAACCACTGGCGGCAGGGCACAGCGGCCAGCCATCAGTGCAACTAAGGTGTAGGCTCCTGCATCAGCGTAGTTGTGGGCAGTGTTGAGGGCACAGCCTGTCAGTCGGCTCCCTGAGCCCTTTCAGCCTGGGAATGCCCCCTGCCAGAAGCAGAAAGTTGCACCAACAAAAAAAAAATATGGCGTAATCCACAGACGCCCATGGATTGCAAAACTAAGTTTTCCCCCACTGCTGTTTTCCCGCCCATTAACCTTGGAGGAGCTCAGGATGGCAACTACAGCCTCAGCAAACCCTCTCCCTCCCCAGGGGCAGCCAAGCCCCCTTCCCCCAACACCTAATCGTGGCCCCTTCCATCCTACAAAAGCTTCCACCAGGACCTCGTACAGCTCAGTAGTTAGGGCATGAGGCACAGGACTCTGTCTTGAAGCTCCTTGCTGTGTGGACTTAAAGCAAGGGGTGAGGCACTTTGATAGTGAGTGATGCACAGAGAGGGCATTTTAGCACTTCAGGGCAAGCACTTGGCACTGACACCCAAGGAAGAGAGCAAAGTCTGTACTCTGTGGCTGACCTCTCCCATTTCTGAACCCTAACAGGTACCCCAACTTTGGAGGTTCACAGGGGCACCCATGCACTGACAGGTAAGCACGGGCAAGCATTCCAAACCTGCTCCTCCTTTCCCCTTGCTTGAGGTGAAGCACCATGACAGCATTTCCTGCACTCAAGCCCAGTACTGGGTTCAGGTGTGGGGCAGTGTAAGTCACTGCAGCACAGCAACATGTCCCCTGACTTGCCATGGGAAGGTTTTCCATGAGTCTCGGCAGGGTACACTGTGTGTCTGTGGTTGGGGGGGGGGATCTAGCAGCTGCTCCATTGCTTGTGGTTAACCAGCTTGGCAAGTGTCCCTTTAAACCAGTCCCTTGCCGATCCACAGCCTTCAGCTGGAGTGGGGGATGGATTGCAAGCAATCCGAGATCACTTCAACACAGGACAGGTGAGTGTGAGTTGGCAGGTTCCATCATGTACCTCAAGGGGGGCTGTGGTGAGCCCCCTTTGGGACTGTATTTGCAGACCCTATCAGGACAAGACATCCATGGCTACTGCTGCCATGGCACTCACGCCCGGTTGCCATGGCTCTGTTTTACTATCTTGCAGGTGGAGATTCAACAAAGAGGCTTGTGGGTGTTGTAAGTCCCCCCACCACTCTACTCAGTCGGCTGTTCCAGCCCATCTCTTGCAGCAGAGTTTCACACCCAGCAAGCCTTCCCAAGTTCCTCCTGGGATGCTCTCCCTCTTAGGATCATGCCATGCTAGGCACCCTCATTCTCCAAAGGGAAAGCGGACAGAGTCATCACCCCTTGCCATGGATTCCAGTGCAATAAAGTCTATGTTGTGGCCCAACTTTGTCTCTGCTGCTTGGTTTCTGCTACATAGCTAGAGCTCCCCACTCCTCCCTGCCCCATTCCCTTCCCACCCCATCTGCCACTCCCTCTGTGGGCTTTGCTCACTTCACAGGCTTCTGTGTGAAGGACGACGGGCCAGAGGGTGGTCTGGGTAAATAAGCCACCACATTGTGCTGGCTACAGCATAAGGCTGGACGGGGGAGTCCCAGATTCCATTCCTCACTTGTTACATGGAAGCTGGGTGGGTGGCCTTGAGCCAGATGGCAGATGCACTCTCAGCCTGACCAACCTCATAGGGTTGTTGTGAGCATGGAGCAGAGAAGAGTGAATGATGCAACATACTGGGGAGGGTGGCTAGTGAAATGAATGCATGGATGAGGCTTCTGTATGTCTGCTCCAGGAAGGGGTTTCTCTGGCACCCAGGGGGGAAGGCATCTGTGCAAGGAGCATGGGGGGCACTGGGTCATGGGGGTTCCCTGAATCAGTGGTAGAGGGCACCCCTACAGTGGGTGGATTTGAAGTATTCATTGTGGGGGGGCTTGCCCATGGAACATGCTGGCATATAGGTCAAACAAATGATGGCAACAATGCACCTGTCATCGGCAAAGGTCTCTGTCAGGGATAACTTTGGAGATGTCTGGAGAATTTTGAATCCTGGAATAAAGTAATAGACTTACTTTCAGCTGTTCATGATATATGCCCATGTACAGACTTCTTGTTTTAAAATCTTTATTACACCAAACACAGAAAGTGGGAATAGAAACCTGTCAGATCACTCATGAGTCTCCTGTCAGCTAGCTAATACAACTTCTGATGACAAGGGACCAAACTGGCATCTAAATAAGTTATTATTAATGAATGATATGATTTGTGCAGAGATAACTGAAGAAATTCTTAGTTGTTTTGAAATAAATTCAAAATGTAAAGTGTGGGGTGCCTTTAAAGCTGTAATGCATGGGAAACTTATTTCAGTTGCTACTGCCTATTAAAAAACAGGAAAAGCTAATAAGAGTTAAAATAAAAACTAAACACTTTGAAAAAAAGACATATGAAATATGTTGGCATGAAAACCCCATATAAATTAAACCATGAATGCAAAAAATTGGAATTGTTAGAAATAGGGTTGCCAGATCCCATCTTCTTCCCATCAGGGGGATTTGGGGGGCAGCCCCAGAGGGGGAAGGGATGTTCATGACACAATGATGTCATGCAGAGTGAAATCATCACTTAGGGGATGCAGTGCCACACGTACATGCCCCCCCACTTTTCCCCAACCATTTAAAGGGAACCTTCCCTTTAAATGGTTGGGGGGAGTGGGTGACACACTTGCCTGCCCTGCAAGCCATGAAATCGCAGCATGGCGCTGTCTCTTTTCAAGCAGGGCCATGGATGACTGTTGGGGCGGGGCTTCCCCCTGCCAGCCTGCTGGCCGGCATCTGGGGAGAGCCCCAGAACTTGGGGGAATTTGCTATATATAAAACAGCGATTCTTAATGAAAAGCCCAAATTTCTTACAATGGTAATCTTGTATAGTCTCCCAGAAAAACTCATCTAACCTGATACACACAATTAAAAATCCCCAAGGAAATCTATTGTCAACCACAAAAGATATTGTTCAATCTTTTTATGACTACTTTCAAAAATTACTCTCAGGAAATCTCTATTTCAAATTTCTTTAGATCCATTAATTTTAAGTCTAGACTTACTTTAGTTCACTTAACATTCATGGAGCAACCCATCACAGCATCAGAAGTGGCCGATATGATTCAAAATCTTAAGAACAACAAAACACCTGGCAGAGATGGTCTGTCAGCTGAATTTTATAAGAAATTTAAAACCCAACTTCTTGAACCTAATGGCAACCTAATTATGTATTTTTGAATGGTACTATGTCCAACACATGGAGAGAAGCGAGAGTTATAGTAATACCTAAAAGTGGTAAAGATAGAACAAAAACTGAATCCTAAAGACCAATCTCATTGCTAAATTACAATGTAAATTTTTTTCCTCAATACTAGCAACAAGACTTAATAAAATTATTGCCCACAATATACATCAAGACCAGTCAGGATTTATACCGGGTAAAAGTTTAACTGATAATAAGAGAAAATATTTTAATATTATCAATTATTGCAAATCAAACCAAATTGAATCTATTATTCATTTGAAAAGGCATTTGAAAAATTGGAAATTGTATATTTAAAATCTATCTTAAAACATATGGGTTTTGGCCAAAAAAATTTAAACTCAATTGAAGCTCTTTATTGCTCTCCCTTAGCACAAATATGTGTTAATTATTACAGATCTGATGATTTCATTTTAACTAGGGATACCCATCAGGGTTATCCCCTTTCTCCTATTTTGTTCACATTTTCAGTCAAACCCTTGGCCATAGTTATACATCAAGATCAAACTATTAAAGTGATTACAATCGACTCAGCAGTGCATTAAATAAGTATGTTTGATGATGATGTAGTTCTTTGTATTAGTGACCCTATAAGATCATTAAACAATTTATTGCAAATTATTAATAATTTTAGCTCAATCTCAGGTTTTACCATTCATTATTCAAAAACAGAAATTTATGCCATACATGTTCAATCAAAGACTCAATCAAAAATCATTAATAACTTTCAATTTATTTTGGTGACAAGAACCTGGAGACATCTAGGCATAAACATTCCTAATAACTTAGAAGATATATTCAACCATAACTACAAACCACTGAGTAAATGAATTTATAACACCTTGGTGGTGGTCGCAGGCGTGAGATAATGTGGGGAAGGGAAGCGAGGATATTTCCCCCAAAGGAATTTGACCCACAGTTGCACAATCACACAGTCCTTTGAAGCTGCGGGGGCAGCCCACCACCGTGTGATCAGACACAACCGCAGGTGAGTCAGGGGGGGTCGCCGTTTGTTCCTGATGCGCTTAAATGGGGAATTGATTAATCACATCTCAGCACTGAGGGCTCCCTATGGAGGGTGCGATGATGCACATACTGAGAAGGGGAAAAAACAATGGCACGGACTTGGGATGGCCTGATGAGAGCATTCCAATGCCATGAGAGAGCACTGGAGCAATCACACAGGGAAAAGTCCATCCGTGGCCTGTAGTAACCCATTTGCTACTGGACTTTCCCTGGTGTCTTTTTACTCTGCTTCTGTGACAGAGCAAAACGGGTTGCTGACAGGTGTATGGCACTTCCCAGATGTTTGCGTCAGACCGCACCCTTTAAATCTGCCTGGCATTCACGCTTATGGCACGGCTAATTGTGTGTGTGATCGCGACCAACAAATGACTGGGCTAAACTATACCTAATCTGGCTAGACAATAACTGAACTAATAAAATCTATAATTTTGCTTCAATTCTTATTTTTATTTCAAAGTATTCCCATCAAACTTCCTCCGAAAGAATTAAAACAATGGCAAACCAAACTGAATAGTTATGTTTGGTTGAACAAAAAGTCAAGAGTAAACTTCCTTCTAATGACTAGACCTACAAAACTTGGTGGGCTAGGTTTACCAAATCTAAACAGTTATTACTAAGCTGCACAACTTAATATATTCTTTTATACATCTCAAGACATTGATAAGGCATGGGTAAAAATTGAACAGTCATGCCTTACTCCTTCTTTACTATGAGAAGACATATGGAACAAACCTAAAGAAAGGCTCAAAACAATCTCAAATCCATTTCTATCTACTACTTTGTACATATGGGACAAGCATAGAAAAGTGTTAGCTCCTGACATCTCTCCAATTACAGCCTTTTTAGGTCAACACTGGTTCACCTGAGGAAGAGACCCTGATTCATATAAAACCTGAAGAGAAAAGAGTATCTATAGACTATGTGACATCCCTCAAAAAAGAAAACTATGGCCCAAATTCCAGTTAAAGTTAAAATACACATTTGATATTCATTGGTTTCAATATCACCAAATTCATCATATGGTACATAGATCAGGTCTTCGTACTCTGCTTAATAGGAACTTAACCCCATTTGAATCACTTTTAAAAAGCATATCATATGGTACATAACCCCATTTGAATCACTTTTAAAAAGCATATCATATGGTACATAAGGAGTAATTACTATTTTGTATAAATTGTTAAATCAAAAACACTGTACCATACAACACACCAAAAAGCATGGCAAAAGGACGGCAGAACTAATATTACTGAAAATCAGTGGAACCTTATCTGATTGTCTAATCTTTACACCACCAAATACTTAAACATCAAGCTGCAAGCCTATAAAATGTTCACTAGGTGGTATTTGATACCACTGAAGCTCTACCATTTCAAATCTCCTAAAGACCCTAGATGTTGGAAGGGATGTGGCAACATAGGTACATTTATCCACTGCTGGTGGGACTGTCCAAAAATACAACCCTTTTTTGGGAAAATGATCTCAATTATAAAGGATATCACCATTGTCCAGAAACCATTCACTTTTAGCAGCAGCTAAATCATTACTTGTTCAAAATTGGAAATCAGATAAGACTCCTACTGTTAAACACAGGTTTCAAAAAGTGTGGGATCATGAAGTATGGATAAGATATCAGGTCAACTAGCAGTGGCAGACAATCCTTTGTTTCAATCATGCTTTGAAGAAAAATGATTTCCCTTTTTTGAATACATCACAAATCATGCAACAGAAGGAAATACTTTGCCTAAGAAATATATTCATTTTCCATTTTCATAGCATTTCATACAATATGTAATCTTCACATTTGTTATTGTTAACATTAATTTTTTTATTAATTTGTATGTTAAGTTTAAGAATTTATTTTGTATGGTTGTTTAAAATGTTAAACGAAATGTTATTTTTTAAAAAGGCATCCACAGACTCAAAATGGTTGTGGGGCCAGTTTGGTGTAGCGGTTAAGTGCACAGACTCTAATCTGGGAGAACCGGGCTTGATTCCGCACTCCTCCACTTGCAGCTGCTGGATGACCTTGGGCAAGCCATAGTTCTGTCAGAGCTGTCCTTGAAAGGGCAGTTCTCGAAAGAGCTCTCTCAGGTATCACAGGGTGTCTGTTGTGGGGAGGGGAGGGGAAGGGAAAGGAGTCTGTAAGCCATTCTGAGACTCCAAGTGAAGGGTGGGGTATAAATCCAATCTCCTCCTCCTCCTCCTCTTGTATAGCAGTTATTGCAAATTTATAAATCACCTCTCCAAAGACCTGCTCAAGGCTGCTTACAAGTAAAATAATAAAACAAAGCCATTAAAATATGACCATTAAAAACAGGCTTAAACAAGCCACTAATAACAGAACAATGCCATTAAGTCATATGGGGAAAGGGTTGAGCCTAGAAGTGCTAGACAAAGCACTTCTGTGCAGTATGATAGACCCCTTCCCTCCCTCAGAGGCTAGATATTCCCTCTGTTTTTCTGTCCCTTCACTGACTGAGCAGCCCTGGTAACATGTTATCTTCTACCCTGAACAAACTTTGGCTGTCCCACCCTTTCAGTAAGATATATTTTGACTATTAGCTCAGCCCAGGAACCTCAGGGAAGGAATAGGGTCAGTCTTTATTTTAAACCTTTGAAAATGGCACTTGAGACACTTTTAAAATTCAAAAGGTTTTATTTAACATCAAGGGGAAAGGTCAAATTAAATCAGGGGCTGAAATTACTGAGGTAAAACTAATACAAGCAAAGACTTTTGATCTTATATATGAGACTAATGAGAGGTTCTTAATTTATTTACAGTTACTTTAGATGTTTATACTGAGAGGCTTTTGCTCCAGTTTTTTCCCATTCTAGTTCATTTTATTTGAATAATTGCTGACTCTTTTGGTGCCCAGAAGGCTGGTATCCTCTTCCCAGTACCCAAATCTCTTCTCTTGGAACACCAGATTGCCTAGAGCAACCTGTCACTCAAGGCTCTCTGTCTCTGTGAAGTATTAACTCTTCACAGTATGTTAGTTGTTGATACAGCACTTCTAAGACTCTTTAAAAGTGCAGTCCGTCACAGCAGCTTACCCACATCTCAGGACTCGCCAAATGAAATCCATCCATGCAACTAGGATAATAGAACCATAGAGTTTGAAGGTACCTCCAGGATCATCTAGTCCAACCCCCTGCACAATGCAGGCAATTCACAAATACCTCCCCCACACTCCCCCAGTATGGGGACTGCATTCTATTATCACCCTGAGATTTAACTGAACCAGCTGTGGCATCTAAGTGAGCGATTTAATGTGTAAAATGCATTGCAAAAGAGTCACCAGCAATATTCCCTCTAAGCTGTGGAGTCCTGTGAGCAAAAGTTCTCCTTTGTGAGCGACTGGCATTAAAGTTGTGAGCGAGCGATTTGGCTCCTGCATAAATTAGTTTGTTCTGGAGCCATCCTTCCTGAGTTAAGACAAAAATCTGTGAGCTGGAGGCTAAAAAAACCCCTGTGAGCTAGCTCACACTAACTCAGCTTAGATGGAACACTGGTCACCAGGTCAACATTCTCAAGGGTCTGGGATAAAAGCTCTTTCACAACCTGGAAAGGTCTGCTGGATGGCATTGTACACATGCAATGGTGATGGAGAGGTGAGCTTGCTGTGCCACCATCACCACCACAGAGCTTGGACAATAATATGCAATCCTCTGTGTGAGGTTACATTCATACCGGAGGAAAACTGTCTCCCCAGCTGTTTCATTGTCATAAGCTTCTCAGTACATCAAGGGATACTTCAGACACCACAGGAGGGAAGAAGGTGCTCAAGAGTGATCACAGCCTAAGTTCAGTTATACTGGAAACAACATTACTGGAGAAGCAAGTTAATTCAGGAGTGAAAAATGTTATCTTCAGTCTTCATTTAGCCTTGACCAGTCTGACTGGCTACATGAATCCATACCATGATAACTTCTCAGCTAGACTACTATAACCCATTCTACATGGGCTTAACTTTAAAGACAGCTTATAAACTTCTGGTACAGGCTTACCAGAACCAGAGCTCAGGCTTATTCATAACTCAATTACTGTGAGGAGCTAGGTGAAATATGAACTTTACACCTACTCTGCAATCAGGGGTCATTTCCTGCAGGAGCGCACAGGAGCGGAGCTCCAGCAGTAAAGAGTCCAGGGGGCGGGCACATGCAACAAGCCCCACCCCCTGCTCCCAGCAGCCCTCAGTCAGAGCAAGAAGCAGCCAGGTAAGTTGCAGAGCTCCCCCCGCCCCCCCCCGGTCCAAAACAGTCCAGTGGCACCTTTAAGATCAAGTTTTATTCAGGTACAAGCTCTCCCTCATCTGCGAGGACAGATCTGCATGTCCCCCCCC
>NW_015174289.1:1007709-1024878 GCF_001447785.1 Gekko japonicus
GCCTCCTATGCGCACGAACTTTTGAGCGATTGAGGGGGGGAGTGGAAGAAAACACAAAACTGCCTAGAAGTACTTACCAAAGCGAATCTAAGCGGTCAAGCACACATTCAGAGACTTTTTAAAAATTCGTGAAAGTAAACAAACAATAAAGATGGCGGGGAAGAAGGACAAAGAAAGACTTTTGAAAGCGAAAGGGTCTGAGAGCCCAAAACTGGAAGTTACCAGTGAGGTGGCAAAGTCTATAGCGGATTATATGCGCCCTCTGCTGGAACAGCTGAATAACTTCAAGGAACAGATGTCTGTAGTTACTCAAAGCATCACTGCACAACAAACCCAGATAAGCAACTTGATACAAATAATAAAGCAAGATGCTGAGAAGGTAAAGGAAGTCGCTGTAACTACACAGAAAGTGAAGAAAGTGCAAAAGCTGGAAAGGAAACAAATCTCCATGGAAGATCAACTGTTGCAAGTCCAAATGGAAAAGGCCAACATGATCCTTCGTTTCCAGGGTGTGCCAGAGAACAGAGGGGAGAATCTTAAAGAAGTGATGAGTGAACTGCTAGCCCCAGCGAAAGAAATGAAGGCAGAATTGTTGCTTAATGACATGGACGTGGTCTATAGATCATATTCAGGTTACATAAAGAAAAATAATCTGCCTGGGGAAATTGTAGTAAGATTCTCGAAGAGGCATGTCAGGGATGCAATCCTGAAAGCGGTTGCTGGAACACCCCTGAAAGCAGGGGGAAATACCATCGGAACGCTAAAGGATATTCCATTTGAAGTAAGACAACGGAGAAAGAAGTACAAAGAACTCGTGCTTTTTCTTCAGACAAACTAAATTGGATATAAATGGCTATTTCCAGAAGACGTCACTTTCAATATCAAAGACAAAAAAGAAAAGATTGACTCTGTTCTGAAAGCTCAAGAATTCCTAAGGGTTCAACTGGGAAGGCCAGAGGATGGGAAAAAAGAAGAGGACAGCAAGTCCAGCGGCGAGCTATACACTGGTTCTTCCAGAGAGGACTCTCTGTCTGAGCAAGGGGCAGCAGCCCAAAAAAGTCCTTACAAGCTGCGGAAGAGAAAGGGAAAGGAGAAGTAAAGGCTGAGGGACTCTGAAATGTGCCTTTGAGACTTTTGTTATGGGATGATTGGGGGTACTGTTTCTAGACAGTTAAACTTAAGCTTAAAAGGAAAAGTATTATAAATGTTTGACTCAGTTTATGAAGGGATCAGTGATGAGAAGACTTGATGTTACTAAGCTAGTTGGAGGATCTCCTCTCTTGGGCTTTTAGTGGGTTCTTTACTTTATCCCGTATATGTAGTTTCCCCTCCCTTTTTTTCTGTTGTAGTTTTTGTAGTGATAAAAAATAATAAAAAATCCCCTTCGGGGGCTCAAAAAACAAAAAAAACCCAAAACAGTCCCGTGGCGTCTGAGTGGTGGGTGTTGCCTTCTGACACACTTCCGGTGACGTCAGGGGTTGCGGCATATGCAAATGAGTTATGGCAATGAGCTCCTGCACCTCTTTTTCTACGCAATGACCCCTGTCTGCAATCATTCCAATTAGTTTCCTGGTTCAGTTCAAAGTACTGGTTATCATGCAAGCTACTGCTTATCACTGAAAGCCTATATCTGCAGGACTGCCTCTCTTAATGTGTTCTGCTGCAGCAATTCCACTCATCTGAGCAAAGCCTTCTGAGGGTGCCACACTGCAATGGGGTAAGGAGAACAGCTGTGTATACCCAAGCTTTCTCTGTTGTGATTCCCACATGGTGGAGGGGCAGCCCTGCCAAAATGATAGGTCTACAGGGCAGCCCATTGGCTGGGCCATCCAATCCCCCCTTTAGCAGTTTACAGGCACAAAACATTTCTGAGGCTTTTGCTTACCTCTTGCCTCACCTCTGTGGGTGTCAAACCAGGGGCCCTGGTCATGCTAACCCGGTGCCCTTCCACTGAGCCACGCCTGTACCTGCAATGGTCTCTGCTTGGTCCCATGCGGCTGGTGGTGATGACGGAGATGTCGGGGAGTAGCTAATGCCTGCTGGCAGGCCTCCTTTAAGCCTACCCACTTGCCCCAGTTGTTAGGATGCTAGACTGGGTTGTGGGGGTGATGGGTTCACACCTAGCCTCTGTACTTTCCTTCTTTCTCTTTTTACTTTTTTAGGGTAGTGGGGCATCTGGCTCAGAGCAGGGGTGACTGTGTGTGGGCAACACTTTTGCTGCCAGTGAGGCATTTGTTGGCCAACCTGTCCACCACAGGGATGCCTGTCTCCTATGGGGGGCGCAGCTCAGGCCACATGCTTCTGTTGCTGGGTCTTCCCTCCCAGTTCAATGTTCCAACATGGAAGGAAGGGGCATGACGGACAGTGGCTCAATCAGCAGGCAGTGACTGGCTGCATCTCTGCATGCCACTCACAAAGGTATCATTGACCTCCACTGTCTGATTGGTGAGTGTGGCTGGGGTTGCAAAGGACTCCAGTGTGCTTGCTGTGCTGTCTGTGCGTTACAGAGGGACACAGGGAACGGATCAGTGGCACTACTTCTGCATCAATGGTCAGCTGCCACTGATCCACCTTGGTCACCCTCAGAATTGTGCTATCAGTGTATTTGTTTTTGATGGTATAATACAAATGGAAACAATGAATTGTACCAGGTCTCTTCCCATTAGTTTCCATATTTTATAATAATGAAATAAATAGTGGTTCAATTGGGAAATATTAACAGTTGAAATTCATTTATTTAGCCACTTCAGATTGTTTGCTTTATGATACAGATATTATCTTTGAGCAATAACTAACGAATTACAGCTTTAGATATACAGTATTTCCAGATTAGATGTAGATTAGAGGCAATATCATCATATGAAGAATATGAAATGTTTTCAATGAAGGTTAATTGGTAACATTACAAAAGGGTTAACAGGCCCAATTTATAAGGATTTCCTCATTGCTGACAAGGAAATAAATATTTTTCCTTACTAGTCCAGCAATTGCCTACTGAGGCAAAATAACTGAGAGCTGGTCTAGAGGATATAGACATCACAGGGACATTTCTATTGTCACACAACAAACTAGTTCTCAAAAAGAGCTACCAGATGTGTTCAACATGTTCAGTTGGTAGCTTGCCAACTCAGGAACATAACTCAACCATTCCATGATAGTTCACCTTATCTTTTTGGCCTGTGGCAATTAGAACTTCTGCATTATGCTCCCGTGAAAATTAGGTTTTAGTTATCTTCCATCACTAAGTCCTAATTCAAAACCTTCTGAAAGAATGGAGACTATGTCTATGATTCCCTTATCTTTGAACTTCCTTTAATAAGGTTGCTATGCCTTATATAGTAAGAAAGCTCCAGAGAACTGGGGAACTTAAAAAAAATCTTTTAGAGTACACAATACAGATTAACATTTGAAACAATCAATACATATGGTAGCAAGGTACTCATGCCAGATATCATCCAAGAACTGGCATGTGGTAAATTGTCTTATTTAGATTAAGTCTGACACTGCCTTGAGTATATCTCTTCCTTGCTCCAAGACATCCCTGTTTCCTTTTGGGAAAAATCTGATTTAAAAATTATCAATGTGTGTACTGGTTTGCTCGCTTGGATTCCCCTCTTCTTCCCCAAGGCTGGGAAAAGGACATATTTTGATTTTATTGAAACCCTAAACTCCCAAAGCACAGTCCCATCAACTTCAAATCCCAGAGTTCAGCAGTAGCTTGTTCCTACCTTCTTTGATTTATCTTTTGGATTATTGGCTGCCCAGACTTTTTGGACCCCTGCCTGAAATTCTGGATCTCTGCCTCATCTCCCCTTCTAGAATGGTACATACTATACAACATGTAAGGGCATTTGGAATATCTGTATCTCAGCGTATATGGCTTTAGAATAATAGAATCACAGAGTTGGAAGGGGCTATGCAGGCCATCTAGTCCAACCCCCTCCTCAATGCAGGATTAGCCTGGAGCATCCCTGACAAGTGTTTGTCCAGATGCAGTTTAAAGACTGCCAGTAAGGGGGAGCTCACCACCTCCCTAGGCAGCTGATTCCACTGTTGCACAACACTTTCTGTAAAAATGTTTTTCCTAATATCCAGCCAGTACCTTCCTGCCCTTAATTTAAACTCATTATTGCGAGTCCTATCCTCTGCTGCCAACAGGAACAGCTCCCTGTCCTCCTCTAAGCAACAGACCTTCAAATACTTAAAGAGAGCAATCATGTCCCACCTCAACCTCCTTTTCTCCAAACTAAACATTCCCAAATCCCTCAGCCTTTCCTCAGAGAGCTTGGTCTCCAAGCCCCTGTCTTCCTCATTGCTCTTCTCTGCATGCGCTTCGTTCTGTCCACATCCCTTTTGAAGTAAGGCCTCCAAAACTGCACACAATACTCCAGGTGTGGTCTGACCAATACAGCGTACAGTGAGACTATGACATCTTTTGATTTGGATGTTATGCCTCTGTTGATACAACCCAAGACTGCAGTAGCCTTTTTTATGGCTGCATCACACTGGCTGCTCATATTTAACCTATTTTCCACCCTTACCCCAAGACCTTATTCACTCAGAACTGTATCCCCCATCCAGTATGCATATTCCTCATTTTTGTTACCCAGATGTAGAACTCGGCACTTATCCTTGTTAAATTGCATCTTGTTCACATCTGCCCACTTTCCAGCATGTTCAGATCTCGTTGAATTCTATCTCTAGCTTCTGGTTTGTTCGCTGCTCCTCCCAATTTAGTGTCATCTGCAAGTTTAATGAGTAGTCCCTCCACACCCTCATCCAGATCATTTATAAATTTTTTGAAAAGTACTGGGCCCAGAACCAAGCACTGTGGCACCTAATTGGACACCTCCCTCAATTCAGATGAAATGCCATTGACAACTGCTCTCTGAGTGTGGTTCTCCAACCAGCTCCCTATCTCCAACCAGCTCCCTATCCACCTAACTATCCTACAGTCCAGTCTACAGTCCTTCAGTCTACCCATCAGGACATTATGGGGAACCCTGATAAAAGCTTCACTGAAATCCAGGTAAACAACATAATTCCCTCAATCCAGTAAGCTTGTCACTCGATCAAAGGAGGACATGAGGTTGGTCTGGCAGGACCTGTTGGGGACAAATCTGTGCTGACTTCCCCAGATCACCAAGTTCATAGAATCATAGAATCACTGAGCTGGAAGGAGCCATACAGGCCATCTACTCCAACCCCCTGCTCAATGCAGGATCAGCCTATAGTATCCCTGACAAGTGTTTGTCCAGATGCCTGCATCCTTTAGATGCTCGCAGATCGATCCCTTTAAAATCTGCTCCAGTATCTTCCCTGGGACAGAGGTCAGACTGACTGGCCTGTAGTTTCCTGGGTCATCCCTCCTCCTTTTTTGAAAACTGGGTTAACATCTGCCCTCCTCCAATCTTGTGGCACATCTCTTGTCCTCCAAGAGATCTGGAAGATGATGGACAAAGGCTCTGCAAGCTCTCTAGAAAGTTCTTTGAGCACTCTTGGATGCATACCATCTGGCCCTGGGGACCTGTACTCATTCAATGCAGCCAGGTGCTTCTCAGCTACCTCTCTGTCCATGTCAACTAGCAGCCCAGATGCTGTGACTTGCCCACTACCATCTCTAGATGAGCCTGAGGCAAAATAGGCTTTGAGCCTTTCTGCTTTCTCTCTGTCCTCTGTCAGAGTTTCTCCATTTTCACCCAACAGTGGGCCCATCACCTCTTTTATCTTGCATTTGTTCCTCACTTATCTGAAGATTTTCTTCTTGTAGTGAGCCTCCATGTCCAGCTTTAGCTCACTGTGAGCTTTTCCATTGTTGTATACCTGATATTATTGTGACTGCTTGAATGTATGCAGTGTATTTAGATATTTATATCCTTATTTTCTCCCCAATGGGGACATGGAGAGACTTGCAACTTCATTCTCTCCTTCTCCCTTTTGTCCACACAACCACCATCTTGTGAGTTGGTCATGCTAAGAGAAAATGACTAACCCAAAGATCACCCAGTGAGAGATTTGATCCTGGGTCTCCTGGATCTTAGGACAGCACTCAAAAAATTAAATATTCTTCTCAATAAACCTCTCTCTGGTTTCACCATATCTTAAGTCTCAATATTTCTCCCAAGCCTGAATGCTTTTGCAAATGACCCTTCAGTTATTTGCGTGTGTGTTCTCTCTCCAAGCTGGGTGTAATGTCCAAGCCAGATACTCCCTTTACTAGAAGACTGAGAGGTGACAGAAGGAAGATGTCCTCCTTATGCTCAAGCTGAATGAATCTGGATCACATTGGAAAGTCGAACTCATTTACATGGACAAGTGTTCTAACCACACATGGTAACACTGGATCATGCAAGAAATCTTTCAATTTCTGATCCCAGCAAGGTGTAATATTGGATATGAACTTCAGGCTTAACCCAGTTGATGCATATGGTTGAGTCCAGAGAGCTAAGGCATGATAAAAATGCTTAAAATAAATCAAATACAAATATTAAATGTTATAGGTATGAATGGAAACCCTATTATATTGGGGGAAAGAATCACATTATGCTTTATAATATGTAAACACAAATTCAGTTCAGTAGCTTTAGTTGCATCCAACATTGCCAGGGCAAGACATCCACATCAGTGATCTACATCTGACATCACTTTACCTGTGCAAAAGTCAACATGGTCACCAAGGAGTGTGTTAAAGGCTTCCTTTTTATCAAATTACAATTACACATCATAAACCTTAACTGTTCTAAATTCTGATTTACATATGTCGATTACAAGAGAAACATTTAGTGTAGTCCTGTCACAGCACTAAAAGAGTATAAACTCCTCTAGCTATTATTTCAGATCCTTCAATGCCTGAATGGATTATTTAGGAGACTTGATGAAAATGGTTTAAACTTATCTTATTTAGTCAAGGATGATTAAGTTTTTTAAGCACTAACCTTACGATCCAGCCTACACAAGATGAAATATTTCCATAGCAAGCAGCAACTACTATGCTACTTGTTGCATACTAATACAACAAAGCCATGATGGTCCACACATTATACTAATACAATATAATTAGTAATAATTTTAAATGAGGTACTATATATTTTGAGAAATTTCATATTACAATTACTATAATGCTATACAACCCTAACCACACACTCACAAGCCAGCCAATTAGTTTATTTTAAAGTTTATGTTTAAGACTGAAAATGTGATGGGCAAGTAAAATATTTCCAAGAGTAACCTAGATTTTGAGACTGAAATTATCATTTGATTTTGTCATACAAAACTGAAGCTGAAGCAGCCCAATATGCATCCATTACTGGGCAGCTGTTGCAAACCCCAAATATACTTCTTGAACTACACCACAAATCTAAAGCCACCCTGAGCCTACTTCAGCGGGGAGGGTGGGGTATAAATCCAACAAACAAACAAATACTTCTGACTAGAAATACTGCCAACAGCTCATTCAACGTTTGCTCATTCTTTGTGGCAGCAACATCTACCAACAGTCTGCCTACCATTACTGTGTATCAATAGGAATCCTGCATACCCAAACATCACTATATAGACTCTACGTATCATAAAGTCTTCAATGAAATAACACTGTAGAATGAAGAACTTGGATTAGATCCTTCAGAAAATGTCAGTGCAAGAGCTTGCATGAGCTTAACACTTGGGGCTAGCTCAGGGCTTGCATAATTTTCCAAAGCCTTAATAAAGCAGCTCTTTACATTTTTCTGCAAAGTTCTATAACTTCTAGAGTTTTGTGTGCAGATTTTGAGCAAAAAAAAATTACTCCAGTTTTGATTTTTACAACCTATGCAAGGCACAAGCAAGGTCCATTGTAACTGAAGTGCTGAATTGTGAATTGCTATGGCTGCATAGATCATTGTGCCATAGTAACAAAAGCTAAGTATCCTGGTCTAAGTGCAAGCCAGCATCCTGTGGAGATCAGTGCCAGTCCTAGGTGGAGAGGGGCTGGGCAACCTGTCTTTCAGCCCCCTACTGATCGCTGTTTCCTTATGAATCACATGCCCACTAACATAGGAACATAAGAGCTTGGATGCAGCAGAGGGATTTCTGTTTCCATGAATAGACAGGGTAGTAATATTTGTCAATCCAAACACACACACACTTTCTGCTGACCTCTGGCTACACTCCCAAGCTATTCCTGGGGGGGGGAAGGTCCTCCTTATTCCTAGGAGCAACATTTCAAGGAGTGTTTTGGGCTGCTGCAGGAAGTAGAAGGCAGAGAGGGTCTGCTGTGTAGACACATAGGTTCTGCTATGTGGAAAACCCTTCCACCCACAAGAGTCTCCAGTGAATCCACCTCACAGTCTCACTACTACAAGGAACAATAAATCATGACTGACTTTCATGCTAATTTAGGTCCCATCAGTACTGGCAGAACTAAAAAGAGCACAAAGAAGCTTAGTTCTGAGACCACATGGTTGGAGAACAGTGCTGTCTTGGCTGGTGTTATTTGCCACTTGCCCAAGTGGACTGCAGGTAGGTGGCATCTAGGGGCAGTAACTGCCTCCCAGCCCTCATTTGCACTCTCTCCCTCACTGACAACTCCTGGACATTTCTCGGGAAGAAGAGAGGCCTCAGCAAGAACCAGCAGCCCACTCCAGCCCAGTTCTCCTTCTTGTCCTGGTAGAAAGAGAGGGGAGAATATATGGCATGCCAGCAAGGAATGGACAGCTGAAAAGCAGACCAATTTTTGCTGATGAAAAATGAGAGATTAGGCTGTTTCTGGAGATCAGGCTGCTCCTGGAGATCAAGCTAGGCAGCTTGTCAGGCTGTGACAGAATGTGGCCTCAACACCACCCTAGAGTGGTACTGACACCTGCCCGAAGAAGCTGACTTCAGCACTGAGCCTGGCAAAGAAAATAATAAATGACCCTCCATTCAGCTTGGTTTGAAATTGAGCTCAGTTTTAATACGTGCTACTTATTCCCAAAACTGGTGATAGCTCATTATATAGGCTAGTTTTGAAACCCCATTACACTCTTCATGTGGGGAGTTTAATGGTATATGAATGTTTCCACACTGCAAGCTCTCAGATTCTCCCATGGGACCATGAATCCTACCCCATTCTCTTCTTCTTTTTCCCCATAACTTTTCATGAAGGATTTGAAGTCATCTCTCTGTAAAGCCTCCACGTCTCCCTGGAGCCTAGAATGCTGAAATGAGAGTGTCCTCGTAGCACCAGTAGCACTGGGATATTTAATATCCAAGATATTTAATGTCCTTGCTGAGCACTCAGGAGCCTTAAACAACTACACACCTTAGGGCTTCTTGTGCTAGAGTTTCTGTGCTCAGAAACTCTATACTCCAAGGCATAAAACTTCTTAGGAAAATGGTATTTCATAAAGCAGCCAGGCTTTGTCAGCTGGGGAAATTTGCATTCTGACCTAGGTAAACACAAACCTTGAAACTCAGACAGCTTTTCTAAGATTCAGAACAAAGGGGCTTATTATAGGCACTGTCTCTTTTCCAAAGCTTCAATAATTCAGCTTCAGCTTTGGCATAGCTTTAATAAGGGTGATGTTATCAAGTAGAATCAGTGTTTTTAACCACTCCCAGGAAACTCTGCACCAGAAGAACAAGATTTTATATTACTTTAATATGCAACAAATTGCAGCAGATTGCAGAGCTACAATTTAAGATGCAACAGTTTAAGATGGTAAATGCTGAAGGCAGCATACAGCTATCAAAATCAAAAAGGCAAATTGAATTAGAAAAACCAATGTTCAGCAATTACTGCAATGCTTGGGCTTAGCATTTTACTGTTTCATCAACAAAATTTATGTAATAAGACATTCTAACTTAATTTTATGACACTATGTAAGCCATAGTGAAACATTAGAACTTGTGTAAAAGTTCAGTTTTGCAGAGACCTAGTCTTGAAGAATGCTGAGAACTCATAGTCTATCTGTGTTCCAGGCATTTTCCCCAAGCAGATAAATTAGTTGCTGATAATGTACCTTGCCCTCTACCTTTATATAGAAGACTGAGATTTGAATCTAAGAGACCTAAAAGCCTTGGAGGGTGGCTGGAAAAGTTGTTAAAACTAAAACATTCCCCTGTTTCCCTACAGACTTTTCCAGTGTTCCCAGTGGGGAAAAATAGGAGAGGGGGAGCAGTTCACTTCTTTTTGAATGAATGAATGAATGAATGAAAGACACTGAAGTCCAGGTTGTATTCTCTCAAGATGCTTTCTGAGAACTATGTATTACGATGCCAGTTTATAGTATTACATAGAAAATCCTTTGTATAGCACAGACATATACAATTTAAAGGATATGACTACAGTTTAAATAAGGCTAATTCTGTCTACAATTAATTTGACATAGTATATATGGGATCGACATGTGTCAGCTGTGACTTGATTGCACTTTCCACCACCACCAGGTTATGGGAGGTGGGGTCAAACAAGCCAACACTATTCATATGGCCGACAAGGCACCCCCTCCCCCAGCAGCTGCTGCTTCACAGGAGGCATGCAGTCTCCATGGTGATGGTGCAACAAGGGCATGCACTCCTCAAAGGACAGGTAGAGCTGCTTGAGTGGGGTAGTGAGATGCCCTCTTAGGGCAGGCCCAGGCCAGGTTGGAGGTGGAGTGAGCAGGAGGCCAGTCAGAGGTGGGACATTATTGCAGATGGTGAAAGGTAGCTCTGGTGAGATCAAATGAAGAGACAATGGCCCATTCTGCATCTAGCATTCACTCCACTGTTTTACCAAACCCACACTGGAACAGAAATTCCCCTCTACGTTGCATGTCAACTTTCACTTTCTTTGACTGTAGGATTTTATTGTAGCCTCCACACTGCATGCCAGTTTCACTTCCTTTGATCTCTCGGTTTTATGGTACTGTCTGTATAGATTTATGGCTGTTTTATGGCAATTCAGGGGTGATTCTGCAGTCACTACTGCGTTGGCCTGGTATATTTGAATGTGGTTTTGAGTGGCATCTTTTTCTGTTCCAGTGTGGGTTTGGTAAAACATCTGAGTGAATGCTAGATGCAAAATGGGCCAAAGAGAAACAAGAATGGCATCACCACAGGCTGAGCTCTGATGCAGCTGAATCTGCTCTCCCTGCTGGGGGGCACCTGCTCATCTGGAAGTGTTTTTCCAAGGGCATGTGCTTTATGGTAGGGATCTTCTAGGTAGTGAGTCTCCTGCAGAGGTGCTTAGGATGGCAGGCTAATTACAACAGAGTAAAATCCTGGGAAGTTCCTTTTGTGTTTCCTGCTACTTGCCCATTTCACCTCCACCTTCAGTCTGTTGACAGAGCAGCCAGTGGCCTGAGGACCCAGTTGATGCTTTCATTTTAAAGTAAAAGTTTTGTGACACCTTAAAGACTAATGCAGGGGTGTCAAAATAGTATCTTAAAATTATATGTTTATAAAAAAGATAATGCAGTGAAGTTCCAGAACACAGACAGAAAATATAGAATAAAATACTGTTTTTATTTATGTATTAAAATATTTAATCCTGCCTTTGCCCTTGACTCAGTATGGCTAATTAAATGATACTAGTAAAGTGATTGATACAAATTAATACTAACAATATTAAACTAGTACGTTTCTTGCATTTTCTGTTACACATTATGTTACACGTACACTTACACATATCCGATTCATCTCTCATAACAGATGACCCTTTCGTACATTAAGAGGTCTGTACTTTTCATGTTTTGAAGTTTAATTCAATGTCCAAAACTGCAGTCAGTCCATAAGACTGACTATATTATGGTTGTTTACAAGCCTAAATAATAAATTGTTTACTACACAATAGTGAGTTTCTATTGCAAAGTTCATTTTTCCTAATTTTCAGAAAGCAAAAACTAAGATATATGAACTTGCATAGCATACTTACAGTTTTGTTTCAACAAATCTAAGGCTTTCATATTTTAAAATTTAGGCTTGATGAATAATAGTATATTATACATTTAAGTTCCAAATTTTGAGAAAATACACTTTTGCTTTGCATACACAGAAACTTGGGAAATCCATGAAATATAACAAGTCCCTTGCTGGAACCCACATTGTCCACACAGTCCAGCATGCTGTTTCCAATACTAACCAATCAGATGTTTCCCACAAGCAAACCATAAAGACAATACCCTCACACACACACTGCTAGCTGCTTGCACTCAGCAGTCTACATATTGATTCTGAATCTAGGAAGTTCTATTTATAGTCACTAGGAAGTCACTAATACACCTATAGTGACTAATACACCCATCCTCCATGAATGTGTTAGTCTGCTTTTAAAGCCATCTAAGTCAATGGTCATCATCCCCACATTTTGTTGCAGTACATCCCTCAGATTTATTTAAAATGTTTCCATCCACTTATTTCCTTGGACTCAGGGTGGCTTAGGAAAACAACAAGTTTCAAGGACACAAAACAACATAATTGTTCATTATCAAGATTTAAAAATCCACAGATTTGAAATGAAATTACTAAATAAAAAGTAAATAAATAAAAATTCAATAAAACCTTTCTAAATGCAGCAAGTTAGTGCACCTTCTGTACCCAAACCAGTAGGTTGCTTCAGAGGACCATGCCTACCATGGAAAAAAGCCCATAACCTAACCACTGTCATATAGACAATCCTGAGGGAAGGCATCATAGGGTCCTGCATTTCAAAAAAGGCATTGCAGAGCTGGAAAAAAGTACAGAAAAGGGTGACAAAGATGATTAGGGGGTTGAAGCACCTTCCCTATGACGAAAGGCAGAAGAGTCTGGGACTTTCAGCTTATCAAAGAGATGACTCAGGGGAGACATGATAGAGGTTTATAAAACTTTGTATGGGGTAGAGAGAGTTGACAAAGATAAATTTTTCTTACTCTCCCAAGATAATAGAATTCGAGGGCGTCCAATGAAGCTGATGGGCAGAAGATTCAGGACAGAGAAAAATAAATATTTCTTTGTGCAGACAGTGATTAAAATGTGGAATTCACTGTCAGAGGATGGCCATAGGAATGAACAGCTTTAAAAGGGAATTAGATAGATTCATGGAGGATAAGCCTATCAATGGCTACTAGCCATGGTGACTGAGAGGAACCTCCACATTCAGAGGCACTAAACTTCTGAATACCAGAGCCAGGAGGCAACATCAGGTGGAGGTCCCACCCTCTATGCCCTGTTGTTTGCCGTCCAGAGCAACTGGTTGGCCACTGTGTGAGGCAGCGTGCTGGACTAGATGAACCATTGGTTTGATCCAGCAGGGCTTTTCTTATGTTCTTAAGGGAGAAAGCTGTCTGAAGAATGTAAATAGTGTCTGACAGGATACTGGGAGATGCAGATTAATAATTATGAAAGACATAGGCCATGAAGGGCTTTAAAGGTACAAATACTTGGAATTGGGCTGAGAAATAAATAGGTAACCTGTGCAGTAGATACAGCACTGGAGTCACATGTTCTGAGTAGCTCATCCAAGTCAGAAGTCTCACTGTGGAGCCATAGTTAAGGGGCCAGTTTACAAGCAAGATGATTGAAGGCACTCCTAGCTTCAGCACCAGCCTATTTATCCATCAACAATGCTGGGTCCAAGAGTACCCCAAATCTTAATTTGATCTACTACAGAGAATTTAACCCCATCTGGGTCTGGTAGATTAGTAACATCCAAACATTCTGACTTCTCAACCAGCATACCCTCATCTTGCCTGGATTAAGCTATAGTGTGTTTACCCTCAATCACTTTACCACAGACTTAAGCCACTGGCTGAGGACCTCCACAGCTGCCTCTGGAAGTTTAGCTCTTTAAATGTAAACCTGGATGTCATCTGCTTGTTGCTGAAAACCCACCTGTAGCTCCTGATCTCAACCAAAGATTTAACCTAAAGTTTAAAGAACATTGGGGATAAAATAAACCCTAGGGTACCCCACACAGCAGGTCCCAACTGGCTGACATTATCTCTTATAGAAACTCTTTGTTTCCTGCCAAAAAGAAATCAGTGAAGCCAACCAAAGGCTGACACTTTTATTTCAAATATTTTATTGTCGTTTATTCAGCAAATATCATAGCTGACCATATCAAGTGTTGTTGATTATTATTTAGTAAATAATATTTATTTACTAAAACATGTCTATGCCACTTTCCACCCAATCAGGGTCCATAATAACAACAGCAATTGATCCAATTGTACCTAAATATCATCTACCAAGGCCAATAATGCTGTCTGCCAAATCCTGGCCTGAAACCAGATTGGAAAGGGTCAAGGATAGATGTTCCATCCAGAAGTGCAATCAGTTGCTCTCTCATAAGCTGCTCAATCACCAGCCTAATCAATTATAGTTATATGAAGAAGTAAACATAAATGGGTAAATATACCTCAAGCAATGCTACTGTAAGATTTTCCTGGAGTGAAACAAGTTTTCATGAACTTTTACATGGAAATATGTATTTTCCATACAGGCATGCAAATGATGTAGAAATCAAAAGTTGAGTGATTTTTCTGTCCAGTTTCTGCACTACTCAAAATGAACTCTGAAGACCTGAAAAGCTGCCTTTTAAGGGCACCAGAGTTGCATACCTCTTGACCTAGCCCATTAGCATTCAGAACAAAGGTCACAATCAAGACATCCAATTAGTTCCATGTACACAAGAGCTGTGCATATGTACACACACACACACACCAGCATTTACTCATTTCCTCTTAGCCTACAGGTTTTAAAACTGGAGGTCAACTATTCAAAGAAAACTTAAAAAAATTACTGGGCTATTGCAAGCCCTCTGCATGATGCTAAGTAGGTCCTTGGATCCTGGACAAAGGATCTGTGTCCCTGAGCTACTCTATAACCAACAGCTAAGGTTCTGGAAGCTTCCCAGCACAACTGAGGAAAAGCTTAGGCAGCCTCCCTTTACAAACATTGTGTGCAAACCTTTCTTCAGTTTGTGTGAGATGTACACAAAGTGGATCTTTTTACATTGAAGAGCTTTTAAACATGCCGTTTCCACATCTGCAGTCTCAAATGATACAGTCCAACAAGAGTTGCACCATATAATTTTGTCAACTGTGCCAGCCAGTTCTTTGTGAGCAGTAGACACTGTGTTTGGAAACTTCTTGCTTATACTTTTATGTTTCACAATATAATATTTATGTTTCACTCTCTTCTTACTTATAAATTAATGGCAACATAATGTAAATGCCAAGTGCTAAAGTTTCAGGCTAATCATGATCACAGACACAGATGAATATAACAACCAACAAAGTTCACTTTACCATGAAAAAAATTCTGTTCAGAAACAGTGAAATCATGCAGAATGTACACATTTTTGCTGAGCTCTCCTTGCTTATGGTACCAATTTTCAAAATTCTATTTAAATAGGAAAAGGGTGTGAAGGAATTAAAATTATATTTGATAATGCTGTCATCATGTTTGCACACCTAAGACACAAATCTGAGATCACGTAAAGATTAAAACTAAAGAAATGCAAAATTGAGAATTTCAGGCCTCCAAGGCCACCATGAAACGTCAACACTGCATTGCAACATGATATAGAAAAAAGAATGGCCACCAAAATTTAGAAGACAGCTGCATATCAAAAATATAGCCAACTGAACCAACATTTTATATTTGAGATGTATTGAGCTGGGTTGGAAAATAAGTTACATATAACAGGGTTTTTTTTCCTCCACTGAGTTATTACAATGCTGACTAATTCCATATGCCACACTGAGTAATGCATACTGCTATAGTATCTTCAGATGTCCACTTTCAAAGCTGAACTGTTAAAATGCATCTCTCCCTGGTATCTCTATATCTTGCATTTTCCAATTATTACAAAAAGGATATTTAAATATAAAAGACTGCCCTACATAAGAGCAAACACCTTTTGAGCAATGAATGTAGTATCACAATTCATAGTTTATTTAAACTATCTTAGAAAATTCAGAACGAAAGTAAAACAAAATTGGGCGGGGGGGGAGGAGGAAAATTCATTCAGACTATAGGCTCTGATCATTTTGAAAGGTAACATTGTCCATAGTGGTTAGTGGCTTTCTTCTTACTGTTATCTCTGTTACAACAGCACTGACACTTTTAAAACCTTTGTATATGGAACACGAGTACAAAAAGACAAATAAGCTACATAACTAAAATATTAACTAATAGGCAAATAACTGGGACTGGCCACATTAACTCCTAAAATAAAATATGTATCTAAACAACAATCAGGCTGTTACATAATTTTACAGACGGATGGAAATCCATGTTAGCAGGTGAGACAAGCCACAAATATTGTATATTATCTATAGCCCTATTTCTGTAGATTGCCAGAAAATTTTTGTTAAACAGTGTAGCGACTGTAGACAATCAAGTTGCGTTTTGATTACTCTTCTTCTTGGAAAGATACTGACTGAAAGCATGTGCATCACCGACGCCCCCTAACGATGTTACAGTCATGATTCCATCTCTTCAACCACAACAAGATCATCATAGACGACAGACTGAGAGAAAGGCACTGCACAAATAAGTAGATTAAAACGATGAGACTCGATTTCTGTCTATTTCCGCAGGCTGATCCGGTACGCGGGCTCTGGAAAACTATACTTCAACCTCTCGACAAATATATTAATAAAAATATTATTTGCTTGGATTTCAAATCCGCGCCAGCGATCTACAGTACGGGACCAAAAAGACTAACAGGATCCTTTCATTGGCTAAGGACACAAGGTCTCTCATTTCTATTTAATTTCTGGGACACAACCTGTTAAATAAGAACGGCAATTAAAACCAGCTTTCCTCCCCCCTCCTCTTCCTTCGCTTTCCCTCCTGCGATGGGAGAGGAAAAGAGGCTAACGGGGAGGGGGAGGGCTGGGCTGCAGCAGCAGCGAGGCTGACAACATTGCGCACGCCACGGTTCCCGAAAAAGAGAAGAGGCGGCTCGCAGTTTACCATCCAACAGCAGTAACATTCCCCCCCCCGCACACCCTCCCCTTTTTTTAAAAAATGACAGCCTCCCCCAAACGCCATTTTCCGACAAAGAAGCAAGTTGAAGCTCCCTGGGAGAACCCCTAAAAGTGAGCGGGCACAGGCTACGTGCGCAACAAGGAGAAGTCACCCCACCAACCCCCGCATATCCCCCCCCCAAAAAAAATCACCTTCGGCTGCACCCCCTCCCCTATTCCCCTACCTCCCCAGCGCGGCGGCAGAAGAGAAGAG